>NW_011887778.1:718415-849305 GCF_000806365.1 Fopius arisanus
TTATTCCAGAATATTGATAAAAAAAGATGTATTGAATTGAAATACTGGAATAAATGCGGAGCCCCGGAACAACTGGAGTCTAACTCGGACAATTGGCCACCGGTGGATGATGAAGATAAGCAACTGGCTGCATCTGGAGCAAGGAGATATCCTAAAATGGTATTTACTAATAAAGCATCCACAGCTGAATTACCATTCATGATCACATGTGTTTGTACAAACAAGGGTAAACAACCGGGAATTTGCACAGTAGCGGAGGCCCTGAATCATCAAGGTGTATGTATTTTCGCCTGAAGTGACGGAATCAAGGCACCCTTGAATAATATCTCCCCGTCATGAATTTTTCGTACCAATTTTCCAGTTTTACCAGTTGTAATAATTCACAGCGACGAAATAACCGTCTCAACATGAAGAAAGTCCCTCTTTTCGTGCCGTAGCATCAGCATATCGGATTACACGGAAAAGAACGAGGAAAATAGCCGTCGGTGTGTGAGTAACCGACGTCGTATGCATAAATATGTAACTGGTGTATGGACTGTAGTACCTCTAGTCCAATTGCATTATTTTTCCTCGAACGCTTTATGTCTCTCATTCCCGTTGAACACGCGATATTTTCGATTGTCAAAATTCCCGTCGTTTTTCATTTTTCATTTCTAATGAAAATTGATGCGCATTAATTCGAGCACAGAAATTGCAAGAGGAGTGAATATTTTCTTTCTCCAACCAATCGATGCACCTGAGGAACAATAATATTTATCATAATCCTATTTACAATTCTCGAATTAACTCGCAACCGGAGAATCCACAAATCTCTTCTTTACTATCTATTATTCGTGTTTTTATTGCGCTCACTACAATTTTCCCGTTTTATCGAGTGCTGAGTTTTTTTTAACGACTGATGCATCGTCAACGAGACAAGGAATATGGTGTAAACAAGTCGTAAGACCTAGGGAGAAATCCCCAGGGTTGTCGGACACTTGGAGACGATACGTCGGACGTCGTCTTGGAGGACTGGTGAGTTTTACTCGTCCAGTTGTACGCGACGATGGGTGGGTACAGCAAATAGAAAATAAAATGATGGAGTGAGATAGATACTGGCCAAGGGGAGCCACTTTGCACCTTGCGTGAGATAGCAGGTGCACATTTACTTATGTACTCTCACTCTGTGGGTTATGTATTCAGGTGGGGCGGGGAGGTACTTCGGACGCGCTAATCTCATCTGCCGGTTACTTTTCTCTCTTAATTCAACTTTCTCGGTTATATCCCCGTGACTTTTCAATGTACACCGCCTATTAATTAGGTACCTGTTTTTCCACCGATGTTTTAATGTTTACTCGTCCTCGTTGCACCGTGTAGTGTGATAAATAATAATCTGGGGTATCGAGGTGATTAATGCGAGAGGAGCTTGATTGATTGGGTCGGGAGGATTTTTAGTCTTTTCGGAAATTTATAGGACGGATATTAATTCATTTCTGATGGAATCCATTTGAAAAATGAATAGATAATTGTTATAATAATATTATTATTCAATTTATAGTGTTTATCGGGATTGAAATGGATCCTGAGTAAAAAAAATTGTAATCGGAATATTTTTTAAAAATTTTCAAACAATTTGTGGAAAAGTTTTCTAGAATTTTTTTGAAAATTTGGAAAAAATATTCCGATCACAATTTTTTTTACCCAAGGATGAAAATTCAATATTTCCTTGAATTTTATAAGAAAAATTAATTATAAACAAATAAAACAAGGAAGAAACTACATAAAATACAATTGAAATTTTCACCACTCGTTTTCCTGCCAAATCTGTCATTTTCAATGACAAAAAATCCCAAGTCAAATCCGTTTTTTCTCGTGGCAAGTTTAAACATCAACTTTGAAAATTGAATATCATTTCGTGTGGGTGAATAACTCCGAGAGAGAATAAAATTTTCGCTCATTTTGCCAGTGTTTGCGGTGGAGTGTCAGAGTGAGGGATAAAAAAAAATTCATCAAACGAAATGTACGAGACGAAAACCGGGGGAAAAAAAAAAGCTGCGTACTTGAAGCCACATCACCGCAACGTCAATCATTGCCGAGGAGAGGCCGGGGCTTGATGAGAGTGTTTTTTATTCACGAGGTGGCTCTCTGGCAATTAGGTGCAAGTGATGCCAGACCATCGTGTCGAGGGACATGCCACACCAGCCGTTTATACATATAGGATGGGGAAAATGCGGGCGCGTGAAAATCTCGTCTCGAGTGACATCCAACCGTGCGGGGACATTAAATCGCAGCTCTGAATCGAGGAGAGATCCACGCGTGTCCGACCACGCACCGATTTTATCTACTTTCAGCCAGTGAGGATTGATCAATCCATCAATGACAATGAGGAAATTACCGTGCTTGATTGAATGTCAGCTTTGTCCACTGATCTATTCATTTTTTTCCCATCAAAATAAACACCTATAACCTGAACTTTTATCTGGTTTCCTCGGTTGACAGTGAATCTACATAAATTTGAATATTGCCACTGGATTCCCAACTTCCTGGATTCAAAACAAGTTTTCATGAACTTCGGAATTCACTACACCGTTAGAAAATAAAATCCTCAAATTTCAACTGTGGGACCTACGACATTTTTTAAAAGCGTGCTCCGCCAGATAAATTACGTACTCAAAATTCTAATGATCAATAAAAAAAAATATTCTTAAAAATTCCTCTTCACCTTAACCTCCGCATTCCCACGAATATCTACCCTTTCCCCTCAACAATAATCCCGTAATTATATTAATCCCACCTCGAAAAAAAAAGGCACAGTAAAAATAAATTCCCCGAATTTCTAACAACGCGCAGAAATCCCGGAAATCACGAGTAAAACACGCGCGCATTGAATATCGAGTAAAAAGGTCAATATTTATCGTGCAATATTTTCGAATAAACAAACCAGATGGAAATGCCGGAAAATCTGCATATTCGTCCCATTCCACCCTGGGACTGTAACAATAAGCCAATAATTCGGTGGCAGAGAGGGCAACGGATAGCGGGCCATTGAAGCGTTGAGTAGCTAATGATAAATCACGCACGAAATACGACTCATTGTCCGGGTGCTGCGATGCAGGGATCGAGGTCGGGTGTCTGCATACATGCATTCATCCGAGGACACGGTCGTTACCAATGAGTTGCAATTCGCATAGTACCAGCACCATTGGAATGAGAAGACATCTCGTGTGGAGAATCTCTCAGTTGTACCCATCCACCCCCTTGCCCCTCCCAACCGCGGTAACAACGAAGAAAGCACCGGGATGTTGGCATTGTTCTCGGCGACGAGGGAGGAAGAAAAGTGGCAACCCTTGAACGCCCACGGCGATATGATTCCCGGGTCTACGTGTTATGCCATTATCGCATCTCATCCAGCCGTTTTGCATACAAAAAGCTCAGCATTGTCACGTAAATTAAGATATAAATACGCGAATAAAGCGACTCCAGGAGTTAGAAGCCCACGGGGGTAATGCTGTATATACGAATATTGAATTAACGACGGTGCAAGAAATATGTTGACTGTGCAACTTAATTATGGGGGAATTGAAAATAATTGCGGGGATTTTTTATGAGTAGGATATTTTACGGTGTTTTTGAATTTTTATTATTTTCTTTCAGGGAGTTTCTTGTGGAGGCTTGCATGCGGGGGCGACAACGGGGACGAGTTAATTAAAGCTCGGTATCGAAGCCCCAGCTGTGGAAATTCCGGGGATGAGCCCGTATTAAAATCTAAAAGTTCCACCGGGATCACTCGGCAGTCTGAGTGCATTTGAGGCTTTTCCACTCGTCGTTTTTACTTGGCTATCCGGTGGTCATCAGTGGATACGTCCGAGGGACGTTCCTGAAGTGTTCGACACTCGAGACTGTAATACCAGGGGGAAGAGAATTGGAGATCGATCGAATGTCTTCCCGGTCTCGTATAAACTCAATAGTCCACCAGTTCAACAGACGTAACGAGATAATTCGCGGAAATTATTCGGTAAGATAAATAATTACGCCGATAAATGCGTTTTCATTGTGAGTGGACAAAATGGTGAACGAAATGTGGGATAAAATAGTGTAGCCCATCTATCCAATTTGCGCGGTAAGAAAGCTCTGGGGATTTTCCTGGCTGTTGTGAAAAGAGCAAAGCACTTGTCCTGGTGGTTACAATATACATGTATCCTCCACGAAAATTCACCATACAGCAGTCACGTGCAGAAGCGAGGGTATGGAGGTCGATGTTGACCTCCGACCCGCACTCCATTCATCCAGATGCCCTCCCCCTTCGGTTCCCTCCCCACATCCTCAACCCCCGGCGTTATTGTGAAATATCGGTGTACCAACGTTGAGTGTAGAATGGCTCTATTCCGCTGACAAGCCGTAGCCGTTGGAAAGCCAAGAGGGGCCTCCTTTATGGCCTTTTGCCTCGGCGACGAGAGTGCCCCTGTCAACGCTCGCACAATATAACCAAACCCCTTGGTGGTCCATGCGAAACTAGCCGCAAGGAGTATCCCAGCTTTGTTCGGAGATTGTCATGCATAAAGGAGAATCGATTGATTCGGTTTATCGATCGAGATTCTATTGAAAATTTAGAGCACCTTCGGACGGCCCACATCCGGCGTACGCACTCAAATAATCATTCTTGAGCATCTACAGGGAAAATGGTCAATTATTTTTACTCTTGGTGGTTAACTTGGCTTCAATGATATCACAGGAGGGATGGTGTTATTTTCAAAAAATTCGATAACAGTTCTGTGATAGTTATCGCAATAGCTGTTGCGATGCGGAAACTCCGATAAGTCGACTTATTTTCTTCGCCGAGTTTCCGGAGGATATCTTCGAAAATAAGGGAGATAGCGATTTTTTTTTTAGAATCTTTTTTGGAGCTCTCCATTAGCTCGACGAAAAAGGTTCTGACGAAAATTCCGCTGGCGCCTCTTGATCCAGAGATTTTCAATAAAAATCGGTTAATAGTGGGAATTAATCAGAAATTTCCGGAAAATTCGGGGCGACAGCAAAAAAACATGAAAATTTTTCGGGGATCCATCAGTTAAAATAGAGACAAGAATTTCTAATTGTTCATTTGAGGGAAATTAATTTTTTCGTGCACATCCGCCATTAGTCACCCAGTAATTATGGTAATCCCCTTATCCGTGCGAAAAGTCATCAATAATTTCGAATCAATCATCCCTCAATGCCATTGCGGACAATTGAATGAAGCCAGTGTTGTTTTTTTTTCATGGAAAATTGCCGATATCCGCGGGGAATTGCTCGGGAGCGGACAAGGACCTCCTGTCGGTGGAATAAAAGTACAAGGCAATATAGTGGGACTAGCGGAGGCCAATCTAATTTTTATAGTCAACTATCGAAGCGATTCTATCGATTTGCTCCACTTTCTCCCCCTATCTACATTTACCGATAAGGCACATGAAGAATCAAACAATGGAGGCGAAGAAATTGGTATTCAACGGTCGATTTGACTGTCAGATTCCGAACTACATATTTAATTATAATCGGGGAATAAAGTAAATTATCGTAGAAAATCCCGGGTAAAAAAAAATGGTATTCGGAAATTTTTTCCAAATTCTCAAAAAATTTTTGGAAGACTTCAAAAAAATTTTTTTTTTTAATCGATGAAAATTTTTTTTTTTCGAAAATCGATGAAAATTAATTTTTTTGAAAATTCTAGGGAAAACTCATGAGTTTTGAGTAGCGGACCTCTCTATCAGTCCCAAAAAAAATTGAATTCAATTGGGAGATGAAAATACAATTTTTTTTCAGAAATTTTTGAAAAATTTCGAAAAAATATTCCGATTACAATTTTTTTTACCCGGAATTGGAGCTCTTCGGAATTGCTTCATCACGAAATTTCGGGAGATTTTCTTTCACCAATTGTTTTCGAACTTATAGTGATTCGGGGTGAATCGTCGGTGGGATTCAGAGTTTCCTGTTATATTCCGGGAATTACTGTGGAATGATGTGTTTATTTTGAAGTGCTCCCGGGATTATCTGAATATGATGTAAATAAGGCAGTCAAACACGTTCCCCTTTACTCAACAATGGGATACCTACACACGTTACCGCATGGATAGAATAATAATCGACGAGACTTCTTCATACGCGATAAAAAGCCCCTGGGGGATTTTTTTTTATCAACCCACGCCGTCACTCTGTCCACCGGGTTTTATATTTAAATCCTGGGTGTATCGTACGTGGGACGCACCGTGACAGTAAAACGTGGCGCATACTAATTGCTGGGGTATTTTTATATTGTTTGTAGCAGCCACTGTTAGGTAAAAATAATCCGGGAAATAGCGGAGATATGAACATTCAAAGTGGAATTTCTGACGGAGGATGCGATAATTGCGTTATTCAATGCACATGGCGAAGAATGTCCGAGAGACATCCTTCGTTCGAGCTTCTGCGAAAAGCGTATGTTTACAGCGAGTGGCTTGGAGTTTAATTTGAAAATTCCAGGGTATTTGCTTTCCCCAGGAAGTGGAGACCCCTCCAGCGGGAGAGTCTCCAGGAGTTGCTTCAAAAATTGGAATGCAAGGCTTTGATGTTACAGGAGTCTCTGTCATTTTATGATGGGTTGAAAAACATGTCATCCACGCAAATTCTTGATCTGATAAAATCAGAAATAATTCAGGTGCAGTTATCTAAGAAAAATTCATGGTAATCAGGAAGTTATGCTCTCAGAAGTACTTCAAAAAAATTGCTACTGAAAATTACCTTCGGAAAAATGAAACTTTTTGAAAACTACTTTTACATCTTTTCCTCACGAGACATTGACTCCTGAAAAGAGCATTTTCCGCCTTCATCTCGATCCAAATGGAGCGTTACATCCGGTGCAATCAATCTTCGCTTTCTCTCTGATGGCCCCAGGAACTATCACTCGGTCATTAAGATACCAAAAATAAACGTAAAGTCAAGAGGTTATGAATCAGAATGAGAATGGGAGAGACGCGGGGTGAATAGTGAACAGAAAAATACCGAGTGCTGACTAATGCATCTAATTTCAGGAGATTTAACCAAAGAGGATTGACTAAAGTAGAGGCTCAGTTCTGGGGGTTGAAGTGACCCCAGCGGCATCGTAGCCATGGGGGTGTTTGCCCGTCAGTCGACTCCGATAACTGCCTCAGTAGCAGTCCGGCTGTCAGAGGGACCAGTCGACAGGGTGAATTTTATTTTCTGAAAATTTTAAATTTCTCAATTTCAATGAATACCTCCTCGATTTTCATGCTCCCCTGATACTTTTCGAAAAATTTAACATTTCAGTGAGTACCTCCTCGTTTTTCATGTTCCCCTGTTACTTTTTTGAAAATTTTTAATTTTTCAATTTCAGTGAATACCTCCTCGATTTTCATGCACCCCTGATATTTTTATAAAAATTTAGAATTTTTAAATTTCAGTGAATACCTCCTCTATTTTCATGCTCCCCTGATACTTTTTTGAAAATTTTTAATTTTTCAATTTCAGTGAATACCTCCTCGATTGTCACGCTCCCCTGATACTTTTTTGAAAATTTTTAATTTTTCAATTTTAGTGAATGCCTCCTTCATTTCCATGCTCCCCTGATCGCTTTTTGAAAATTTCGAATTTTTCAATTTCAGTGAATACGATATAATACGATGTGATAGACACACGATTTTTTAATGACAATTAGTAGACATTTAAGAGAGATAGCAATAATCGGCTCCAGGGGAGTAATTCGTGGTCGCGGATAGTGAGGGAATCCCCGGATTTTATGGGACCGAAACCAGGGGTGTTGTCATAAACGCGAGAGGTATTGGGGGGGTGGATTATCGTCTGCAATCCCTCCGGAGTTTTTGGTTTTCTCCTGGCAACTCCTTGACTCCATCGTGCTTATAACCAAGCAGGATGTTCTCTTTTGTCGTTTGGCTTTAACGATCCGTGTGGCTTTTGCGGGCTCGACGTTTAATGCCCGTGAACTCTAAGCGCGATTACGACCCCGACGTCGTCTCACTCGTTCCCTTAGCGTTGGTTACACTCAAACTCCGCAACGCGTGGAATTTCAATTTCCTTATTTGTTTTTTTTTTTTTCGTTGCACTTTGTGTTTTCATTTTTTAACGCAATTTTGACGTTTTTTTTTCTCATTTGGCGTGTGTTTACAAGGAGTGTACCACAGGTATCCGTGTACGACATTTTTACGACGGCCATTTTTATTATTACAAGATAAATGTCGTTACAACCCACCCACAACCTCCAGAGCACAAGACTCCTCACTACCCGAGCAAAAAAAAAATTGTAATCGGAATATATTTTCCAAAAAAATCGGGAAACCAAACAATTTTATTTCTGGGAAAGGTTTTGAAAAATATTTCAAATCATTTCCCAAAAATACAATTGTTCTGTTTCCCAATTATTTTTTATTTCAAAAATAAAATTTCTGAAAAGTTATCCAGAAATTTTTTGAAAATTTGGAAAAAATATTCCGATTACAATTTATTTTTTACCCGAGCACCCAGTGAAATTAATTTGAAAAATGATCCGATCGATAATTATCGGATTTAATAAGTAATTTGATTCGAGTGTAATTCACACAACTCATTATTCATCGCTGTTGGAAAATTTGAGGAAAACTTGGTTATTAATTTTTTATGGTCATTTTTTTTTTGATAATCTTTTTTTATTGGCGAGTTCGCGGGGCGGAAGGTTTGCGGTGTCATCGCAAAATGATTCGATTTAAAGTGCGAGCATCTGAGGATGCTTTAATGTATCTCAAGGTTTTTGTTGGGGTGGCACAGGGGGAGGTGGGGGTGAATGGGTTTTTTTCAATGTTCGAAATGACTGCGCGAGGTACGGCGTTTACTGCAGTCGCTCGTTTGGACGTTTTCACACTGGCTCGTAAAGTCAACGTTTAACGCGCTCAACGACGTAAATTTCACGTTTTAACTGAATAAGAGTAAAAGATTCGAATAAAAAGAGCGATCAGCAGTTGAAGGGGGGAAAAATAATCTAGGGAGATTACTGACTGTAAAATAGCACGTACTGTGAATGAAATTACCTCCGGAATTCTTTCTAGTTCAGGGATATTCCGGCTTTTTTTTTTCATGGCACTTTCAGTTTTTATGGGTGAGTTGCGCGGAGGGGATATTACGGTGAACGTAATTCTTTGAAGATGGTAGAAAATTGTTTTCATTGATAGGAATGATACGACATGTATTTCCCGCGATGGAAATTCAATTTTCCTCATCACCAACTATTGCCGAATTTCATTTTAATTTCATACCTCAATTATACGCCGATTCATAAATTTAATATGATATCAACTGAAATAAATAGTTATCCAACTGAATATATAATTAATTTCGCAATGAAAAAATTCCCAAATTTTCCAATATCTAGCCTCGACGACTGACTGCATCCCCATAAAAAAAAAATTTTTTATTAGTGCGTGGTGCGTGGGTGCGTGGGTGCGAGGTACACCTCCATTTCATTAGTGGCATGCATCCTCGCGGTCTCGTCATCATGAAGTCATATTTCACGACTTATGGTAATTACGACCTACCACCCAGAAGTAACATTCAGCTCACAGGGTCGGAGTGTGAAGCTCTCTTTTGTCACATCCCCTGGCATTCTCACCCCTTCCATTGCCCTTCCCTCCAGAAATGTATTATACAACCTCAAAGCCATAAACATGCAGCCCGGAAAAGCGCAGAGCCCGCGCGCAAGCGAATTACACTTTTCATAAAACGAATTACGCTCGTTTACGAGGCGCGCTCGTGTTATCAATCTGCTGCCATCCCTCTGTATTTTCCCGGCCCCGATGTACAGTTACTCGCATTAGTCAGCTTCAATGTAAATACCGTCAGGGACAAGTAATAATCGTGGAGCATTACGAGGCCGCTATTTTAATTTTAATATCTCAGCAACGCGGGAAACAATAACATTTGAATGTTTAGAATGTGAATTGTAGTATTGAACATACCCAGGCCCTCATCCAGCTGCTTTCAGCCTCCACATTGTGGTTTTCCTTTCCGCTGAAATACAAGTTGTAAAGAAATCGTAAAAGAGCTGATGGAGGTTTCGGTTTTTGCCAAGTCACGAGGGGTTTAAATGAGCCCAAGGCGCCAGTTTAAGAAGATCAGCTAGTCGAGGCATTTTTATTTAGTGTGAAAATGCATGTGGAGAACGGGTAATGCGGAAAGAAGCTCAAACCACTGTGTTAACTTGGGGGTTTTTTTTTTCTCTTTTAGACACAACAAAAGATCATTCCTGGTGCTATCTTTCTCGTGATCTTGTGGGTAGGTACTGAGAGAGAAAGGACGATGAAGGCGGATGTCAGTGGTTTTCGACTTAAAATACTGATGTAGATCTCGAAAATTTGCGTTTTGAAAATGCAAAAAATGTTAAAAATTTGGGAGTCAAAATTGATTTTTTACTGAGGAAAATATGGGAAGAATGACTTTATTCGAAATTTATTTTCTTTCCCGACATAAAAAGGAGGAACAAAATTGATTTCGAGATATTTCGAGATACCTCGAAATATCTCGAAACCGACCCACCATCACGACGTGACTAAATCCCAAACATCGACTGAATGTGCGTAGAGAGCACGCCCGTACGATCTCGCCTAAAAAAAACGCGGAAAACTCTTGCAAATATATTCTTCCACGTTTATCTCCAGAAAAATTCAGAATTATTTTCCACTGAATATTCATGTTTCGTTGGAAGTTCAAATGAATTGCTGAATTTTCGTCTGCATATTTTTTTTCTGGTGTTTGTGGAAAACTTGAGGAGAATAAAACGATTCGTGTTCCAGTGCCGAGAAATAATCCATGAGGCAAAAAAAAAAAATGATAACAGGATGGAGTGATAATTCCGGAGAAGGGAAAACCACGGGATTTAGGATTTCGCTCACAGAGTCAACGAATCATTTCAGTTAATGATATCTGGGGTATTGAGAGAATTAGCGGAGAGAGTAATTCATATTTGGCGAATTAACGGTGAAAACGCAAGGACATGTACATTCTCTCACCTGCGGCTTCAATCCTCAGGGAACATTGAGACTTTTCAAGGCGAGAATATGCATCAGGGCACAATGTTAACTGAATGAGACCACACACAGAACTCAGTGCAAGTATATATTCACTTGGTTATGTTTTATCAAGGATCATACTACCGCAGAGATACGGGGAATTCGCTGCATTACTATTTTATGGGCGATTCGTTTGAGTTTATCGGCGGTATCCAACTGGGCTTCATCAAGGTCTTAATCATCATTTATTTCATTGCCGAGGCGAATTAATTGAAAGAACGAAAATTGTGAGGATTCAATGGGTAATTACGAGTAATTGCGATTTTCAAATGTAATTGGGTATTTGTCGAGTAGTCATTCGAATTCTGTTTTCACAGCGGATAATTAATCAAGAAATTATCGGAGATATAATTATTATAGTTGTTAGTAGAAAAAATGAATTTTCGATTTTATTGGGAATTCGGGAAAATTCAGGAAAATTTTCCAACTTCAGAATTCTCCGCAATTTCGGAGAAATATTTCTCTTTTATCGGATTGTTGAATTTTTTAATTTTATTTATTTTATTTAAATGAAAATCGATAATTCATGAGACACGCTCGAATAATTGGAGGACGGTATGATTATTCAAAAATTACGAGGAAAAAGTTTAAATTCTCTGAATTCATCAAGGACTTAATTATCATTTATGTAAGCGTCCGGTTCATTATCGGTTAATGTTTTTTTTATTATTGACCATTAGAAATTGCGAATTTCCCAGTCAATCATTACGAATTCATAGACCGGGGGTATTTTACTCTTATTAAATATTAACGAATGTTCGATTTAATTATTCAATCATTTTAATCTTGAAAGAAATTATTCACTACTCGTTGTTTCCCTGATTTTCTCCTCATATTTAATAAACATCAATAATTAACGCAGGTTGCATAAATGAATACCAAAACGTAATAAAATTTATTAATTAAATTATCGACGAGTCGAAAATATTCATGAACGACCCAACCCCCTTCGATTGAATTCCCGAGTTGATGCAATGATTAATTACAGTTTAATACTGGTTTCCACATATTAAATGAATTATCTATTCATCAATCCTCCAAAATTCCGAGTTTTCACATTAATAATTACAAATTCATTGAATACAGATGAATTTATCTTGAATTTATTAATTCCCTATGAGAGAATCGAATGAGCACCGATTTTTCAATCGAAGAGGCGTATGAAATACTGGATTCAAGTGAAATTTTTCTCTTTGAATGAAATACACTGGCAATCAGATTTAGTAGCTGGATACTGGGCAATGGCGAGATAAGACTTTGCAGACGTGGGCGTTGGCTGTGTCGGTGAAGTACTGAATTCTGACAAGTAAGCTAGTTAGAAACACTACTTTACTGACCATAACCAATGGGCACATGCATTAATGGTGTATGGACAGAGGTTACAGAACGGATGCCACCTATCCGCGTGTTTAATGGCCTATCAAAATATCAGGGATTTTTCTTGAAGCTCATGTGCGCTGGTATCTGTGGAAAATCCGCCAAAGTTGTTTTCAGTGTGATGCTGAGATTATCGGGTCGAGGTAACGGTTATCGAGGTCGAACGCGCTAAATTGTGGTGGGGAAAATTGTGGGCGGGGGCCACCACGTGTCGTGCACTACCGTAAGCTTATCCGGAGTGATAACGTTAATTCAGTAATGGCTGGGGGAGTGAGTTAAAGTTGAGAGGTCCTCGGACTCTGGTGATGTCACGAGTCTCCCAAGATTTCGTGATTATTTGTTTATCGGATACACCATCCGAGATTTAGGCCCCACCATTTTTTATTTTTATCAGCTTATCAATGAACCCGCGTTTTCGATACATTAAAAATTTTATAGAAATATTTCAGATAGTGTCATTTCAATTTTTAATTAGTCGACATTGAATTCAATTTTAATTGAAGGTTTTTATCAAATTTTTTTGGGACTTTCCACATCGAAAATTGGAAATTTATAATTTCGTGGTTTTCAGAGGGAAATTTGATAAGTAAATTTTTTGATGAGAAAGTTCGGATTTAATGTAGATTTATCGATGATCGCGGTCCGCGGGAGCCACGTGCAAGAATAAATTTATCAGTACCTTAAAATTCTAGGACATTTTGTTGAATAGCACATACGGAAATTCACTTTGGCAGAGTGAATTTAAAATGGCTGAGCTGCTTGGGTGAAATTTATGCAGTCTGTAGTTTCTCATTCCCCATTTTTCACGAATGTTAATATAACCCGCGAGGATAAAGCGACGAAAAAGGTGGATAAAAAATCAGGCCGAGGCACAGTGGAATATCCTAGTGCTGGGAATGATCGACAATCGCGATAGGATATTCCCGATGTTCGAGGCGCAAGGTACATATGCTCTGCCATTTGTTAGTGACAGAAGACCCTAGTCCGAGATGACAATGGGATCCGGTTTTGTCATAGACTAGTGGTGGGTTCATTGGCCCTCTCTCGAGAATTTATCTCTGATAGGTGCATGCAAATTTTACGGGGGTAATACTTCAAGATGGAGTACAGTATTATTCAAAAATTTTAGCCATACCATCTAGGCCAGTCGTTCTCCCATTTCCCCTTCTCATTGGTCCAAAAAGACTTACCTGAAACAATAAAACACAATTGCCAACAATTAATCATTAATTCAATTAATTTCGAGTAAAATAAATAAAAATAAAAATCCCAAATATTTCCCAAAAAAATGTCTATATTTTTTTTCGAAAAAAATATATTCAATAAGTATTTTGCGTAACAAAATATTTTCTCTCGAGTTGACAACGAGCGGTACAAAAATTGCTCCATAAATCTCCGATTGAATCGCAATTGGCGGTTTACGTCATGCACAAAGAGCACAAAAATACCTCACAAGAAGGTTTCCCCGCCCACCGCAATATATGATCCAATGATAATTACGTGACATTGACACAGCATATGGAAGCTAAGGACAAATTCATTTGATCGATGACCGATCATTACGCCGCACCGAGCGCACCGAGAAATCAAGACTTGTTTTTTTTTCTCGATCGCAGTAATAAACAACGAGCAAATCATTGCCACATGAATCCACCATTGTTCAATCAGCTTGATAACTCTGATACGAACAATTCCCCCTCCCTGAAATGACGATTGATATTTCAATCGATTACCAATCGATCCTCTCGATTTCCTCTAAAAAATACACAAGTGATTTATTCGAGAATTTATTTCTATCCGTTTATCTCAGGACGTTGAAAGCCAATTGATTTTCCTCAGGTACAACCGGTGGGTCTGAGATAATAAACCCGGTGTGAAAAACACTGGAGTTATTTAATAATCCATACTGTCGTGTGCCGCGCAGTCGACCATGAATTTTTGATCGAAAGCGACGAGAGCCCTCTCGCATGAACTTCACTTATTCCCATACATCACCCTTGCACCACGTACACAGTACACCCTTATTCTCAACCACGTTTTCACCGAGAGCCATCATACCCTCCAATGCGAGGTAATATCGATCCTCTCTCCATTCTGCCAGTACCCAGTTGGTTTATTTTTTCTGATCGCAAATTTTTTGGGAAAAGCCCTCATGTTTCCCGGGGCTGGTGGTCCAGGGATATAGAGGCCTAGAGGATGGTTTTATAGCCATGGGCAAACCCTCTCACCCTCCCTCAAACTGTAATTCTACTCCTCTCCTCAGTCAGACAGTTACCGTGTATGTATATTGGCGGAATAGCCCGGGAAAATCCGATGCCTTAACTCCACATCGTGAATTTTCAAGTCAGTGTGTGGGAATCGAAATCGAAGCTTCGTATGTCAGCGGGGAAAAGCCCGGGGCTGGATATTCTCCCTAAAATGCGCACACATTGAAATCCCCTCGGGTCGTTTTCCTGCCTATACCTCTGCTGATATGTTCCACCTGGTGATCCTGGGATTTTTCATCGTGGGGAAGCCTCTTATATTTATTAGTACTTCTCCTAAAAATTCGGAAAATCAGTGGAAAATCAAATGATCTTATAATCAATACTTCCTTTTCCAGAAAAAATTCGGGGAAAATTTGGAAATTGATGAATATTCAAGTGACATCGAAAATGAAATCATTTTTTTTTAGTTTCTTGCAATTGAACCGAATGAAATTGATTCATCAGGCATTAGTACGCGAGAGTTGCTGATGAGAAGGTGAGGTAGACGTCGGTGTAAAAAAATTCGTAACAAACACGCGATCAAATGATCAGTACATTTCTCATCATCAGCAATAGGAAGGAGACACTTTGGTAATGACACATGCTGTATTGAAGCCAGCGTGACGAGATTGCCGATGGTATCGCGGATTTATCTCACCGTCGCCCTGATGAAGGTTGTAACCTCGGTTGAAACCCATTTATTAAACCGTCTGGTTCTTGTACAGCATCCAAGGAAGCTCTGGATCCTGCCACCCATGCACTTCCTTTGTCTGCTCCACCACGTTCACCTCCATGGAGATTGCAATCAGTCATATTAGCCAAGACACACCTCAGGGATGCCGAGCCATCTGGCCACCACCGAGGATTAGCCCTCCGTACGTGTTGGGGTGTATAAATTTATGAACAAGAAGAAAAAAACAACGGATAAAGAGTAAGTGGTCATAACTGGAAAATATAACGGCAAACAGAAATTTTATGTGTGGGCAATGGTTGGATATCGGTCAAATGTAACTGCGAATTGTTTCACGATGAGTTGAATGGGCTTTTGGGTGGAAATTGAGATGCTGATCATTGAGTAGTTGAGAGCTGGGGGATAAAGTGCTACCTATGGGTGCGCCCGGTTATACGTGTTGGCATCCTCCATCCTTGGATGATTGTTGATGCGGATAAGGGAGCAACATCAGTGCTCTATGACACGAGTCTCTGCTGGGGGATCAACGCCGATGACAGCGTGTTACCGTTACGTGGACGTTGAGGCAATGAGTAACAGTGATGATGCTCTACAGGGAATTCAACTCACTTGATTGCTATCTCTTGAGACTTTTCATTTTTTTGTCAAGCTTTTTTGGATTTTTTCAGTGCCCCTTGTTTCCTCACTTTCCTCACTTTTCTCCCCCGACATCCCAGCCCCGGGGTCTCATCCAAAAAATTCCTTCTCACATTTTTCCCAAATAATTCCGTATGGAATATAGTATTCTGAGGAATCAGGGGATTTCCCCGAAAATTTATCCTTCAGGCATTAATTGATATTTTCAAAAAGAAGATGTACGGGAAATTTATCAACATCTTGTTAATATGAGGAACAGTGATGATATACTCCACTGGGAATTTAACTCACTTGATTGCCATCTCCAGGGAATCGCCATATTTTTAACAATTTTTTTTTTCGCTGGAGGTGCAGCTTGTTCTCCGGAATTTCATATTATTTTTTCTTTCGGCTTCTCACATTTCCACTTTCTCGGATTTTTCATTAGATTGTTGGGAGTGCATACACATCACTCGTACCCTCGGGGGGGAGGCAAACACGGATGAATACCAAAGTATTTTATGTATAATGTATGAGAGCGAGTTATTAGATGCCGGCGTCGCCTTGTTCAAATTTATGGATAACGTTCAAGGGTGTGGAGTGCTGTGCGAGATAACATTGGGATACTCCAACAGCTGATGATGGGGATCTGGGACGTTTTTTCTTCGGTATTTTTATTAACTGGCAATTGTGTCATTACCATGGAAGTTTTTTCCTCGTAATGCAAATAATTCGAATGCCCCGCTGCGTATTAAGTGCAAAAAAAAAAAATACTAAACAATTTAAAAGAAAAACTGATACTAGATCCAAAAAATTTAATTAATTTGTAACGACACATGAATTTTTTGTGTGAAATTCCATTGAACAGTAAAAAATTATGGATTTTTTCACAAAAGTCTTTGGACTTTCAATTCAATCAAGAGATTTATGATAAAAATTTAGAACAGAGCATTTTCGTCTGTGGAAAGAATTGATTTTTTGTATTTGTCTTTGAGAATGGAATTCCCTGAAAAGTTGCGGGAATTATTGAATAATTCAATATTGATAAACAAACAGAAAAAAGGGAGGGATATAAATGGAATAATTTGCGTGATAAATTGGAGTGGAGAAAAAAACAAAGAATTGAAAGGGAGTGATCGAACATTCACGAAATTACGAATTCATCGGATTTATCTTGAAAACGACGGGAGTACGATCAAGAGGGTACGTGAGGCCAGGGTTGGATTGGCGGTTTGTTGGGAATTCTACTTTCGACTTTCCTATCGTTTTCTACCTTTCCACCTCCACCCCCGACATTGGCCCACGGTCGTACCTTGGAATCTGAAGAGTTATGAGCGGGAAAACGACGTTATGAATTATGCAATGGCCAATTAATAAAATTCCAATCACATCCGCGGCGCGCGCACGACGTCGTCGTAATAAACGATTTCGCGCTTTTTCATGCAGATTTCAAGGATTTTTATTTTTCATCGTGAGGAAAAAGAGCGCCTCCAGTCTCGTCAGTGAAAAACAATCAAAAAGGAAATAAAGTTATATTTTCTGGAACTCAATGGAATTAATTCATCGGATTTCTGTCCGCAAAAAACTTGTTCATTTTAGAAATCAAGAAACCAGAAGAGCGAGTATTTTTCATACGTTACCAGCAAAATATGCAACTCCCAGTGAATGAAAATTTCAAACTACCTAAGGATTATTTGTATCCCCCTCTTTGCCAAAGAGATTAAAATGTAATATTCCACTGGAGTTGTTTGCTCACCAGATTCATAAGCTTGACTCGATTTTTTTTTCTGCACTTTCAGTCCCAGCCAGCAATCCCGAGGCGTTAATTAAAGTTTCAATTTCTCATATTTTCAGATGCAACAGCAGACGCATTATTCCGTAATGAAAATATCATTCACAAATATGACACATATCTACATAAAAGCTTTTAATAGTTATATTTCTACCCGATACATCGCGCAATGATATCGCGAATGCAAATAAATTCGAAAGAGGATTGGCAAGAAAACGAATATTAAAAATTAATATTCCGAAAATGGAATATTAAAGTGCAAATTTAGGAAAAATCGTTAATTGGCAATTGAACGTCTTGGGGAATTGTTCAGTGGTGTTTTTATTTGAAAAAGAAATGCAATGAAAAATTTGCCAAGTCATGGTGGATTTTCCAACGACAGTGTCGATACTCCATGAAAAATGAAAATCGTACGTGCTGGAGGGCCGTCGGCTGAGTGAATGCCGACGGAGATGAGTTGAGGGATGTGAGTCCAGGGTGCACTCAAACTGGAGAAAACCCTCCAACCCCTGAAAATCCACTCCACACGTGGCTGTGCGAGTAGACAGACCTTTCCAACGTTCTCAAATCACATCAAAGTGTGAGTCAATACGAATTCCCCACTGCATTGTAGAAATATATGAAATGGCTCGAGTGCGCTGAGAAATAATAATTGTCGAGAAATTTTAATTAATACATCACTCGCGAAATTTTTTATCGGATTTTCGAAAAAATTCGCGAGGCGCTGTGATAATTAAAATAAATATTAAATTAATATATTATTTCTTCCGATGAAAAAAAGTTAATGAAAAAAAAATTGAAGAAATCGTTATTTTTACTTCGATTGTATCTGATAATTTCGTGGGTCCGTAATTAGATCGATTTAGGAGAATTTTCGATTTGGATTGATAAGTTAAACTAAAAAAAAGGAAAGGGGTATTATGGAGCCTGAGAGACATCGATCGAAAACCTATTTACCGATCGACACGAGACAAAGGGCTTTGGGAATATCCCATATTTTCCCTATATTCTCGTCGTAAAACACAATAATCTACCCACAGAGGGCCATAAAAGAATACATACATCATTGTCTGATACTTCCTGCACGTTCCCGCCGATAGTGACTTCCTCTGCACTCGAGGAGTCACCCTTGGCACGTGCATTACACTAGCGATGATAATATTGAGGGAAAATCCCATCGCCATTTCTCCCCTTTCTTATCAGCGAGTACAATGACACACAAGTGCTCTTAACTACGCGATTTTTCGCGTAAACATCGGGGAATAGAGTCAGATTACACCTTGCATTAAAAATCCCTCCAGATCATTGACTTTCCCCGATTCTGTCATTCATCGAAAATATCTTCCGTATATTGTACTCAATTTATAAACAATTCTAATATAAAAAGGAGAAAGAAAATGAATCTTGAACGATTTCGGATGAACGTAAGTTGTAGAAAAATCCACAAAATCCTCATGTTGTACATCAATCACGATGCGAGGGCTGAGGTACCTCAATGCAAATGCTAATTTCCAATTCGAACCTTTGGTGCGACGAACCCCCCAGTCTCAAGTGCTATCTTGCGCATAATTGAACGTGCTTGTTCTCAACGTTTGATTCGACTATGCAAATTAGTCGGGGTAGCGCGTGTCTGCTTGTACAATTTCGTCGTGCCTCCTCCACTCGGGTTAGTATGAATTGATATTAAACATTGCTGCGAGCATCTCGAAAGCCCTTCCGTTATCCCCATTAAACCCGAGAACTTTGAATGTCGCAGATTTAAATATGAATTCATTCCGATTTAATAATTTCATTTTGATGAAATTACATAGCAAGCCCTCAACTCCAACGAAATATATATCAGACTCTCATCGATTCTCAAGAAATTATTCACCTGGAGTACCCGTAGCAATCATCATTCATCGACTTTCCACTGATTTTCGGATAGAACTGAATAAAATTGTAATAATAATTTGGAATTAAATCCATGTACCGGTAAAAAAGTTCGGACACTGTGCACTTGAATTAATGCTCGATGTAATCAACGAATAATCCGGCCCCATATTTTCAATTGGCCGTCCCATAATTATCTGGTGCTCATGAAAATATAACATTTGTTAATATATAATTACGAAATGATAAATAACAGAACGACATGGAGAGTAAACGTTTAATGGACTAATTGATTACAATTTATTGGATAAAAAGTGATATGCCTCCCTAGAAAACACCATGATTATGTCCGAACAGGTTTTGATCGGGACATCGAGATTCTATTGGCTAGGCATCTCGTGCTGTGCATCCATTCAACATTGAAATTATGATGCAGACGGGATGATTTCTATTCGATGAATTTAACTATTTTTATCCCTCAATTTTTACCCAGCGCAAAGTACCGGGACAACCTTCATGAACATCGAAGTATATGGGGATAATTTTGCAGGTCATATGGGTCGAGAACTGTAAGACGCTGACGGCAATATGGTATGCTGTGTTTATCGATCTGCAGAGATACCTGGGGGATACATACAGCGTTCACGTGCCCGTGCTGCACGCAGTATGACAAAAAAAAAAATTCCCACTCACAAAAATAATTGACAGGTAAAATCAGTCCTCAATAATTCCCGAAATTTCATTTTTTTCGCATAATTATAATTACTCCAAATGAAATTTGAATATAATGTGTTATTTTTTTGATAATCGTAATTTATTTCAGATGAAAAATTGATGAAATTTCGTCTCAATTTAATGGTTGAAAATAAGTTTTTAATAACTTTAGACCTCTCGAAGATGACACATGGAGTTACGATCCGAGTTAAACCCCAACTTTGCACTATCAGAACTAGGTAGCTGTTGTGCAATTCAGTTTTATTATCAGGGTACTTTGGTAGGTGGAAAGAAGTATAGTCGAGCGAATGACTTTACCGAGGTTGGTAGTGAGAGCTACAAAAGCTCCACCCGCTATCTTCATTATTATGGCGCTCTATCGTTTAACGGAAACTTAACAGAGAGGAAGATACTGCGTGGACAGGCACCCTCAATTCCCCAGGATAAAAAAAAACAACGGGAAATCCAAACGACAAAACGACATGTGGACCCTGGATCTTCATGACGCAAAACTTTTTATGACACTCGTGTTAAATGTTTACTCCAACCAGTCGGGGAAACACAACATTTAGAATTGGAGACGACGGAAATTCTGGGGAGTTGCCCTCATAACCATCAGCTTCAACATTTTTTTCTACTACCAATTATCAAGGATTTGATGATAGCATGTGATTCTCCAAAAAATTCCACTTAATTCGCTATTTTAAATATTAAAAAACAAGTGGTAATTTTCCTGTTTTATTAAATATCGATTGAATTGAAAGAACTTTTCGCTGGAGCGGAAAACATTTTTTTGAAAAATGTGAAATCCTATTGATTCCATTTTATCACATTTCAAGTGCCATTGATAGTTCAATAAAATTGTCCGTTTAAATTCCTGGGTTGATGTTTTTCTTAATTAATTGAAAATTGATCAAGGATGCATTTAATTCTTTCATGAATGTTTCAATTTTCAGTTACAAGATTAAAAAATGATAAAAAATCTCATAAAATTCCTCAAATATCCGTAAAATGTTGAAATACTTTATAATTGAATTTTTTTAATCCATTTCCCATGAATCATTAAATTTGCCAGGCGAACCTTGAAATATATTCAGCTTTTTTCAGTATTTGGGACGTCCGACTTTACGACCTTGGCAAAGTTATCCTCTGGAGCAGTATTTGCCCGAGGACTATGATGATTAATGAACCCGGTATTCACCTTGATAATACGTTGCAGAACGGGTTCCAGCGGAATAAAGGAGATGAAGAAAAAAATTATTCAAACAAAAAACCGCCCTCCTGAATAGCAGTGGTTTTCTCCATATCTTTCGACAATTTTTTTTTACCATTTTCGAGAATAACGATCATGATTCACTTTCGTTATGGATGAATTGGCGAGGCAGAAACCGGCTCAAGTGTCCGGAGAATAGTTTATATCGAGAATCGTTCGTTTCCATAGATAAGGATTGAGGTGGCTAGGCAAATGGGCAGGTGTTGGGGCATGTGGCGATTCCGCGGAAGTCTAACGAGGTTTTGCACGCGATTTCATGTTCTAAATCTAAATAGATCTCGGAACCAGTCATAAATTCTCAATTTTCTTTCCCTCTATTTTTTTTTCTACTCCTCATCTTCAGGAGGTTTATCAGTGGGAGGAGTGAACCGGGAAATACTGATCGGTATGGATCGGCTGGAGAGAGACGAATGCATCTTCTTCTCGTTAAAAATTCAACTCTCCATTGGCAAGTTGGAGAGCTCTCGGAGGATGAATGGCCACTGTGGAGAGGAATGCCCCCTCGGATCCTCCACCTCGGCAATTTCATTTGTCCGGAAATTTCCTCGGTGTCTCTTAACTCAGGAATTCTCCCACATTTTTTTTTTTCCTCCCCTCGTCATTCATACGACTGTGAGCACTTGCCTTTTAACCACTTATATTCCCCCGCGGCGGGTTATGGGGTTGCAACCCCTGTCGGGGGGATTTTTTTTTTTTTCTTGAAGAATAAAGAAATGGTGCTCGTGTGGAGCAGGTGGAAACACTAGACCCAGCGGCATTACCGTACTATTTCATTACTCTCAGCAAGTCCTCCAGGGTAACCTCGCCTTTTCCTCAGGAAAACCCACTGCTCCCCTTTGCCACTTATTCAAATGAGCCGTCCACTCCGATTTAGGGGGCGATGCTGAAGATTCCGGGGAGAACATTTAGGGGAAAGTGCCCCATTGAAAAATATATTTCGAGAATGTGTATGGACTAATTCATTTTTTTAATGATCAATTTGCATATCACGGCGGTATTGATTGGAATCAATTTGTGGAATTTCAATTTTATTTTCGTATCACTGTTTTTTATGTGTTTTTTTTTTTACAGAATTTCCGGAAAGTCTCGGGGAATGTGCTAGTCATAAACGTAATCGGTTTCCCGGATAGGAAACACGTGTACATAAATTCACGAGTGACCCTATGTGCAGAATGTCGAGGTCCCTTCTGCAGGTACATGGCATACTATCTAAATGGAAGTTTATACGAAAGCTCTCGAAGTGTGGGTTGTACCCGGGGTCTTGCAGGGCTGACTGTCAATATTGGGGGGACGTGACATGCCTCGCCGATGAACCACTCCACTAGCACTCGCACCCGCACCGTAATACAGCTTAAACTGAAAATAGGCCGATGGAAGTTACGGAAATTGCATCTCCGGATGTTGTCCAGAATTGAGTCGTGAGTAACTCTTCCAATCTCAAGAAAAAAGAATAGAATGTACATGTACATGTTTCTACTCGAAGGAATCGAAATTATTTAGTCCAAAAATTTTTTTTCACTCGAATTTTTTAATTGATTTGGATTTCCATTGTTTTATTTATAGTTCGTAATGTTTTTTTTAATTTGAAGATATTCAAGTCCTCATTGGATAATTAATTCAGAAAAACTTGCGAAACGATTTTAAAATATAAAATCGCGGTGAAGTTTTGCTAAAAATAGAAAGACGTCCAATTTTTTACCAAAAGGGAGGGGACAAGTATCCGATTTGCATGAATTTTTAATGAAAGCATGAATATTCAGTACCGAGCGAAATTGAATTTCGAATTATTTTAGCATAAATTTTCATCGAGCAATTCCTAAAGTTCCGAGTTTTCGCTCATCATAAAAAAAACATTGAACTTCTAATAAATACAGAATTTCTAAAAATTTCCAAGAAATGATTTCGTAATAAAACCAAACGATTACGCAGACAAAACACCCAAATGATTAGCACGCCTGACCATCACCCCAGGATTGATCCCATTACCGCCAAAATCAATACCTGCCTCCCATAACCATCTAAAATCACAAAGAATCTTCATTACCATTGTTAACCAATTCCCTTATACCTTTTGCTGGCGGCATGAGAAGGTAATTCGATTCGATGGGATTGGATGAATCGGTATCGACTTTCAATTTGCTATAAATGGCCATACGAAACTTCACATGGTACAAAGACCAACAGAAGAAGTCATAAAAAATGAATGTAAAGGAAGAAAGATAGAGAGGAAGAGAGAATAAAATATCATGTGGTATGCGTAATGGCACGCTTCGCAGGCTGGGATCCTGGCCATGGAAGATTGCACCACCATCGGGCCTCCCCTTCAGCAGATAATGATCTGGATATTGCTTCTGCGTACCCTGGTCTTATGCCGCATATCGACGACCACTGGACTCCCCCTCGCCCTTCCCCTGGAGTTTCCATTCCACCGATAGGAGCAATACCAGCCCTGGATCAGATAATTAGCATTCAACCAACCAAGATTCCAATGGCTTGAGACCTATCAGCTTAATCTTTACCACTGAGAGATGAGTCCCTTGGACCTGGTAAATGCCAAAGGGTTTGTACTTGTCGATCCCGCTGATATTATTCACCCAAGTGTACCTGACACTACATTCAATCCGCTGGGGGATTGGTCGGGATGGAATGAATCTGATTCAGTGACAAGTGGCATTTGAATAGCTGTCATTGTTACCAGATGTGTGATTACTCGTACAACGAGGGGATTGTCTTATTTGCCGTAAACACGGTATGGTGGGGAAGTTAAACGGGGAAAACTGTCAGATGCGTTCGATCCCGAGTCCATGTAAATGGGAATGAATAATTAACGGTGGAGGGCTGTATAATAATTATTCCACGCTCATCCGTGCATTGCCAGTCACCGATTGAACGCAATGGAATATGCAACGAGTCATTTGTAGGGAAATAGTCTCTAGTGTAGCCATTCTGAGGGATATAACGCACGGGTGTATCTCTCTTTTAACTTTTCACTCGGGGCTTTGACTCGATAAAGCTATTGAATATTCCACGCGGGGAGATGTCTTGGGTTTTTTGATTGTGATTGATGTGAATATGAGTGCGGTATTGCTGACTTGTTGTCAAGGTTCAATACTGGAATGATTAATGGAAATGTCGATGATGACGGATTGATCAGGGGAAAAGTTCATGGCCTGTAATCAGAAGGTTGCAAGGGATTTTTTTCACTCGTCATGTATATGATGTCTCATTACAGATCAGGTTCAGGGGATTTTGATAAACTGACTGCATTAGGTTCGCAGGATCTGAACCGTCTGGACCAGATTCAGAATCAGATTCAGGCTGATATGATCTGAATGAATATCAATTAGACTTGCAATCAGGTATGAAATTGGTAAAACCTGAGGATAGCATCAGGTTCGCATCAATTGTGCGATCAGGCCCGCCCCCAATCGAGCTTCACTCAATCTTCAATCTAAGATCTGCCAATAATTCCTTCCTTACGCTGTTATTCCTCCAAATGGAACCAAAGAAATCAACAAAGGGAGAATAATGGGGAATATGGTAGCGAAATAAATTGGATCTTGTTGGGAGTGGTAAAAATGCTGGTCGTGGGTACGCGATGGATAGTGAACACAAATCATGGCCGGGTAAAACGTAAAAATTTAGCGGTACGCGCCGTGGCCCGGTCGAAAGAGAAAAGATTTTCTTGATAGAGCTGCCTCTTGTCCAGATACAAACGTACCGGGCTTATTACCACGGAATTTCGTGTCACACGCGCGGACAGAATTTTAATTAAACGTGAATCAAGAGAGAAACTACATCAAGATGGCCCACAGATCATGTGTATTCCACGAATAACGGTGAATTTCGTCGTCAGTTTTTTATCCCCATCGACTCTGAGAATTCTTTAATTACCGTTGATTATTCTGAAATAAATATTAACGTTTCCCCTTTTGACTGAAGTCATGACAAACGGAAGTGAAACAACAGTAGCGTCATAAATAATTCTTTCAACACCAGTTTCGCGATATAAAATCACTTTACAATCTATATCATTCTCCCATGAAGATAATGATTTTCATTTTGCAAACGGAGAATTGTCCACTCCGAGGTATTTTTAATGACCAACGGCAAGTGGAGATATAAATTCATGAGGTTTCGATATAATTCCCTATTAATCTGCCTTGCATGAGCCCCGAAGCCAACGGCAGCCGTAATTCATCGATGCGATCTTAATTGAGCCTGGCAATTACAATTCTTAATTACCACCGTGATTCTAATGGGTGTTTATTAATCCAGATTGACAAATGAGAAATTCCAAGGGATAAAGAGGAAAAACTGAAGAAAATGCCAGCGGCGGTGTAAAAATTAAAATTTTCGAATTGAATGGCGAATGAATAGAGTGGCGAACAGGTGAAAGGAATTACCATCGTTGCGACGTAAATTCCTTTTAATCTGCCACACTCAAGTGCCCCATGAGTCACCCCCCGAGGGAATCCATCATAAGAATCGATTCACCCTCACACCCAGAAAACGAATACGGAGCTGTCTCTACCGTGCGATGGATCACTCCGATCATTTTCTCAAGATTAAATCCATCTCTATTTTCTCGTGGAATATGATATTTTTCACTGATAAGAAAATAGCTCGTATCTCACCCAATCACTCCCACCGCTGGGCCAGAAAAATAGGGAAATTGAGAAAAGCATAGAGATTGAAATTGCTATCTAATAATATTTTCCATTAATTCATTCACCGGGGGATTACCATTCCCACCGAGAATGGTGAGAATAAAAATAGCCATTCAACCAGTGGAAAAATTTGATATGAAGATTTTCTTGAGAATTTATTCTCACTATTAATCCCAATCACCTCGAGAATTTTATCAGTGACACTGGTGTATTTTTCGCTGGGTCTTGGAGGGAAAAGTAATTGCATCAGTGACAGAAATATTTCTCAATGAATCGTTAATTCTCGTATCGCTCAGAGCGAGGATTCCTGGGGGGGATGGTGGGGGAATTGTGAGACCCATGGAGAAGTTAAGTTGTCGGTAGATGGAAACACACGGTGAGCGGTTAGTTGGCCGTGTTATCACGACACATGGATCGTGGCATGCGCCCACCTGCGCACATTAGCTTGTCTCCGGCCTCGCCTCCAAGGGTCCAATGTGTATGTGCACAATTGTATGCCTAGACCATGGGACATTGACTGTAGAAAGCGAGATACGATACCGTGGAAATTATTGCCACAGCGCAGCGTTGGCAATTTTCACCAATTTTCCGACCAATTGCTGGCGCACATCGTGATTAAAATTTCACACTTTTACAATTAATTCATCATCATTCAATTAATTAATCGGAAAGGATTTCTGCGGTGTCGAAAATTGACGACAATTCTTGAAACTTTAACTGACATAACTGAAAATTTAAGATGAAAGTCCAAAGTGAGGATATTGTTTTCCAACTTGATTAAATGCCGCGTTAACTAATTTGTCTGTTATGCGATCGTTTCGGCGTTAATTGGGATGTCTGGGAATTTGCAAAATTCCTCATATCAGAGTAACTAAATGAATCTAAAGAGAATTTGCGCAGAATTACGCTTTCAACTCGGGAATGGCGACGGAGGAGCTTTCCGTAACCGTTTGCGCAAGAACTTTGAACGACAGAGAGAGGAAGGTTCACGTGGAAGCCTGGGGACCAATTAAAGTCACTTAGTAAATATACGTCTTGAGATGGAGGGAAAAGAAGTTTGAGTACGAGCCGAGACGGTTGAGACCGGGACGACAGGTAATGGGTGAAGTCTATCCGTTATTCTGCTTGGAAGTATGGATTAATTATCGTCGTTGCTGGAATTGTCATCTTTTCTTGACTCTCGTCAATTTTTTCGGTTTTGCTATGTCCCCCATGTCTGGCTGATCCTCTAGAATCAATTGAAATTGAAAAATCTGATCATTTCCTCGATGGTGTAATCCAACTGGAATTTTTCGTCCGTACAAAAACGAAAACGAATGAAAGTCCGGAAAATTCAGACTTTCTTTCGGAATTCGCGAATTAGTGAATAATTATTGCGGATTTAGAGCAAATTTAATCGAATTTTCGAATATTTATTTATTTATATTTTCAACTACTGCCCTTCGATGTCAGAAGGCACGACAATCTGCCTTCGAGACACGATACAAATCTCCCAGTGATCCACTTACGTCACAAACTCCAGTACCTGTACTTGGTATTGCATACAAACCCAAGCATAAAACCCTGGCGCGTGAGAATTGGGATGGGAAAACCTTGAGAATTATTATCCATCGTATTTCTCCATTCACGTCACTACGCTCCAAGTATTTGCATTGCCTCGATTATTTCCCCTCCTATTCCCTCACCCGTTCATATCCATTTTTTTTATTTTCCCTGTACACGTGAAGTATTGTCCTCGTCAATTTCTCGTTGTATTCAGGTAAGACGAGGCAAAAAGATGACGGTTTACGTAACCCTGACGTTTAATCAGCGTAAACGTCACGCCCGTGGAAGTGCGATGAAAAATCGGAGAAATATTGTGAGTGAGAATTTCATAAAAAATATATATATATGCCGTCAACGTTTGGCGGGGGTATGAATTTTATCGATTCACCAATGTATTGAAATTGTTGAAATGAAAAATGAGGTGAAAATATCGGATCAACTCACCGCACTGGCTGGGAGAAATTATTCAATTCTGGACACGTACCTGAAACATTCGAAAAGAGAATAAAAATTATTTCAATCTGTCGAATAAACTCGTAATTATTATACATTATTTTCCCATACACCTTTCGACGATTAATGTCAGGAGAAATTAATAAATAAATCCTCAATTCAATCAAGCTTTATTTTTTTCTTGTACTCCGATGAATTTATTGGCATGAATTCGTGACCTTAATAATACATAATAATTTTTTAAATTGCATATTTTGTTGCTTCTGCGGTGAGATTATTTTTATCAATTTAATGATAATCTTTTAGTGATGATATCTCGAGTGGTGAGGGGAGAGGGGCGCGAATTATGGGAGAAATAATAAAAATCCACGGGGGAATATATATTTAATCTCAGTACAGGGGTTGAGTACGTAGTGTTAGATATCCACGCCAGTGAATACACGAGAGTAACGTCACTAGTATCTTCTCGGCGGTCAGGGCAATTCGTTTCGATATCGGATCGCACCAGTGAACGGTATACCGTGCGCGATGCATCGAGTCGATATTAATATATCGAATGGTCCCGGTAGAGAAAACAACGGGTCTACGCAGCCTCACCTTGTTTCATTAGACTGTACATTTTTATTCGAGCCGATACTGCCTCGGATTAATGGATATTTTTCGTTTTATGAAAATGGCGGGTACTTCCTCATTAGCTGTTTTCCAGGATATTCCGGGATTTAATTAATTAAGTTATGGAAATGGTTCGGTTAGTACTCGCGGTCGCTGACGCATATTTTAGTGCTGGGAATTTTATGGGGATTTTTATTGCAGGTGAGGGGTTAAATGCGGGAGGAGTGATCGAGGCGGCTGATTTCATGTGGAATTGATTTTTTATCGCACGACCGGAGAATTCGTGGGTGAATTTGCGAATTGATTGAGAATTTCAAAATATATAAACATTGAAAATTCATTGAGACTTTTTATTTAGTTTATTTTCCGGGAAATAATAAGTTGAATCTCGGTGATTTTTAGAGATTTCCATTATAGCGGGGAAAATTGACTGAAAATGAATGAAAATATGAATTTTATTGAATTTTCCAATGAAAAAATAATACGTAAAATTCTTTTTTTTGGTTGAATTATTGAGAGTAATTTTCAGAGAGTTTGCTCGTATTAAATGAAACGAAATGCCAACTTTGTTGATGGTCAAGTTGAATGAGAGAAAGTCGTAAATTCTGAGAGCATCCCGAAAGGCTTTCGCATGTCTCAACGCAATATAAAAGATTTGACTGAAGTACACCATATCGCAGACGATGGACGTCGGCCAAGTTTTGAGATGACTTCGGTGGTGGAATGGAAAGCCGGAGTGTGGAGAGGAAAATGGGGAGGTTGGGTGGAAAGTGGGAGGGAAAAGCGACGTTTGAACCAAGCTCAGCCGGATGTCAGAAACAAAAGTCGTTTCCTCACGGTGAGGAGATGAAAAAAAAAAATACGGAAAAGAAAGGAAAGTAATATCGAGGGACTGCCGCATAGTGTGCGGGAGACATGAGAGAATATACATTCATGCAAGATGCTTGGTACAGATGGGTGGAGAATATAGACAAGAGGGAATGCCCTCGGCTCAGACGTCATACGTAGGTCCAGAGAGAATGTACTTGGCATCAAGGGGTATGTAATATGCATTGAAATGTTTATTCGCCCAACAAAAATCGCCTCTGGATCACCGATTTCCCAATAACCCTCCACCAACGTATACACCACCATTTTCTCATGAAAAATACTGGAAATATTCCACTGGAGAAAACGACAGAGAAAATCTCATCAATCCCTTGAATTTTTTTGCCTCACCCAATCATTGAATGTAATTCAAATTGATCGATTTGTCGATCGATATTTAAATACATTTATTTCATCATTTTAATTGGCGATTTTTCCGGATTTTCCGGGAACGATTTAATCTTTTGTGGAATTTAATTCTACATCGGTGAGGATTTAACGGTAATTGCTAGTAGATATTCAGAAAATTTCAAACAGTGTTGATCTTATTATGATAACATTAGTGGAGGTATAATAGCTCACGACAATTTTTGTGGAGGTAATAATCAATCGCTGGCAAACAAGCATTGTGAAACAATTCCCCCTCAAAAACCGTGTGGCTCATTCACGCTGCAATGCGGTGAAAGAAATTCGCGTAATTACGACAATACCAAAGTACATTTTCCGGTGGAGTAATGGGCGAGGACTCGGTAGACAGAGCGGAGCCTTTTCACAACATTACGGCCCCTCAGGTACTCGGTCTTTTTTATTTTACCCACTGATTACCGTCTTCTTTTTGCAATGTTTATCGTCGGCAATTAAGTCAAGCATTCTTGGAATTTTACACTGCAAGAATGAATGATCGAACGTGCGGCTATTCCATTGCACCGACGAAACGGTCAATTCACGAAGGAAAAATTATTTTTAATTGAAATTCTCGCCGATTTTTATTGATAATTTAAATTTCATAAGGATTTTTCATTCTGGATCGCCTCTGATATTTTTTATACATATACTGAATCAAAATAAATACTTCTATAAATCTTGTGGTCAACCAAAAAAAAATTTCTCAAGTTTTCATTGAAATTATTCCAAAAAAAGTCGGACGAATGTATTAATTTTTCCCGATTTATCCAAAAATCGTCACATTTCATTAAACAAAATGATCAAACTCCACTGAATATTTCATTCCCCATTGATGCCCCGAGAATACCCCAGCCGTGATTTTCCATAATTTAAATTGAATACACGTAACAGAAAATGTCCAGAAAATTTGCAACGGTGTATACCACCGGCGTCGACATCCCCCTGCGTGTTTCATCCACCGCCTGGCATTTTATTCTCACCGGTAGGAGGTGAAACGTTAGATAAAGCGGGTGGATACCGGGTGGACGGCATTACCGAGCTCTTTGAGAGGACCCCCACGTGGAGGACTCCAAGTGGCAAAACGAAGATGGAAAATTGAGAGAGACCGAGACTCGGTGAGTGCCGCCAACTCTTTATGGCCCTTACGCGCCAGCGAGCTCTTGGATTCTCCCTTGTGATTTTTCTCCCTCCCCCTAACTCCCCCTCCCCCCTTTCTCGTCATGTTACTGCAACCCGCCCTTTGCCGACCATTCTCCCTTTTTACCTACCCTCGGTGAAAGAACTTCAACAGCGATAACGTGTTAACGAGCCGGATGTGCGTTTTATTATTTTTTTTTCCCCCCCCTCCCTGCCCCCCCTGGAGAAAATAAAAGGACACGTTGATGGGAAATTAAAGTATTCCCGGTAGTCCCCCGTCTCGTTTCACACTTTTACATCCTCATGTTCATGCACGTGGTATCAGTTTGCGTGATAAAATAAATTAAGTTGAAAAAAGTCGGGAGGTAGTAAAAATATTGTACAACCTGACTAGAGTGGATATTTCAACAAGTTGACACCGGGGAATAGCCCGTTGTTTACCAGGAACAGAGAAAAAAAAAATAGTGAAAAAGGGTAGAGAAATTGTTCGGTGATTTTTTCGTATTTCCTGGTCTATTAAAAATTCTATGCATCCACGAGTGACTGCAATACTGAAAAGTAATGGTCGATGGGTACGTCGGGTGGTGTATCCCGAGTGTACAACCTGTCCTGGATTGGTCCTGAGAAGGTGGTGGGGTTTAGTATCACGGGATATGAGCGAGAGTGGATTTTATTTGCTGTGGCTGCTGTGGCTGAATTAAAAATGAAGAAGACATCGGTGAAATCTTTTTTTTTACATAAAATTCACGATTATACTGAGTTTTCACAATCAAGTATTTTTATTCCTCGAGATTTTCCATGGACTCACGTAAAATCAATCAACTCAAATGAACTGAGATAAAGCTCTTCCCTTTCATCCGTGGATCTGTATTTTTTCTTTGGATATATAATAATCCCAGTAGTAGAAAGCAATTTCTCCGTGAAAGAAGAGACCGAGACATTGAATCCCCGGTACATACAAAAATCCACGGGAATATAGTAATTGAATGATTTTGGTAACACAAAGGAACTTTATATCTATTAATTTTGATAGCTGAAAAGAGTGAAATTGGCTCTGGTGAACTGACGTCTCTCAATTTTCTCTCCTGACGATGTTGAAACGAGAGACGTACTCTACCCGCACGCTCCAATAATCCTCACAACACAAGAGATCCCCTTTATACGTATTATCGTCGGGTAATTCACGTACAGAGTGAAGTTGACAAAGCTACCATACGAGGGGGTTATTCCCATTCCATCTCCCTCAGTCCTTGGCCCCTGAAATTTCACGATGTAACCCGTTCGTAATGGAGTACAATTGGCCATCTAATTCTGGGCCCATTGTTGGTGCAACCCGTGGGTTATACAGACTTCTATCAGCAACTCCGGCAAAATCCAGATAATACCTGCTCGTGTCACTGAGGGCACGATATATAGACTCGCTTATTTCCACCCCCTGCCCCACCCACGCCATCTTGTTCACCAGTTTAAACATGTGCGATTGAATGGCAGGGAAACAGAATGACGAACTCAATTCGAGAATTTCAATTGCACTCGGTCCAACAAATGAGACATTTTTTCTTTTTTATCACTGATTTTTTAGTGATAAATTGGGGAAATCAATATTGCGTATTTAAAAAATTTTTAGTTTCATTATTTATGGAATTTTTTTTGTGGAATTGTGGACCGGGTAAAAAAAATTGTAATCGGAATATTTTTTCCGGAAAAAAAATAAATAAATAAAAATTTCTGGAATACTTTTCAGAATGTTTTTTTATGAAACACAAAAAAAAATTATAAGTTATTTTTATTAAGTCCATCCATATAATTATTAAGTCAAAAAAAAAAAAAATTTCCAATTCCCATATGAGAAAAAGCCTGAAGTTCGTCAAACAGAAAATTTCCGTTGTTCCTCTGTCAGCTCTGAATAAAAGAGAGGTCATAAAAATCGCATGAATCATATTTACGAATACAGAAGAAACTCGGTCGGACATGTATATACGTTTTGCACCTCATCATGGATAAAAATATGAATATCCGGCGGTGCCGCCTCCCCCAGGGAATTCAAACTTTTTGCAGAGTGGCAAAGCCATCGGGACTGCCTTCCCCCAAGACTTTTTTTCCACTCTTCTCCATCCATTTCTTTCACCTACCCAACTATTCCCATGTTTTTAGATTTTTCTTCCTGAACAGTAGCCATTGTTTCCCATCCCAATGGACTCCTTTTTTATCAACTAAAGTTACAACAATACCTTGACGCCCAAAGTGTGTCTGTGGGTCACGGGTGAATTCCCCAATTCCCAGAGCTCCTCATGATCGCAATGACTCATCACCTCACGCCCCCTGACCGCTGGTCAGTTTGATAATCAAGCGAATCGAGGCGATCCAGTTCTTTTCAAATAATCCACCAGTTCCCTCAGTGGCAACATCTATATCATAAATTATATTCAATCCTCCTCAGGGCATTGAGATTCTCAACAGGACGGGGACACTCTTCACAGAAGACACCAGTACCACACCCTAATCATCCTCGGGGCATCAAGAACTGGAGCACTCGTTTTACCACTATTTCGTGTCAGCCTGAAAAGATCACGATCATGCCCCGGAACGGAACAGTTTATCAGAATAAAAAATCCTAAATCCAATGATGTCCTAGAAATTTTGGAAGGATACCCTAGACGAATTTCGTCGCTCTCCGGAAAAGGTTGAACAAGGGATCAGGTCCATTGACTCCCTGTCCCACTTTCCGCAGTCTCCCCCAGACTTCAAAATAATTGCACTACAATTGTATCTCCCTCTCCCCCTCCCGCCCCTTACCCCTTTGTACCGATCTTACATTAACTCGCGGATAAAAATAATTGCTCGCGTGCAATCCAAGTGAACGAGCCAACCCTAATTTACGATCACGGAATGAGGGACGAAAGGAGATAAAGTCCGAGCGGTTGAATTCAATTTGAGACCCCTCAGGATCGTCCTCCCGGTTATTGTTATAACTCTGTTCTCTTATTCCCATTGCATCGTTCCTCTTTTCGTTTCACTTTTTTTCGAGGATCGCGGGTCTGCACGCGACTCTACGTGATTGTTTTACAGCCGATGCCAGGGGTTGGCCTCGACCGACCAACTGACCCACATTAACATCCAAGACTGTAATGTTGCTGGACGAATTTATTATTCCCTTTGCAAAAACTTTACCTCCAAGGACACTAATGCGAATCAGATTTCATAACTTTAATCCAAGGGACGACTCGGGTGATTAAATATCACTGGCAAAAAAAATAAAAGGAAATTTATGAAGCAAAAAATGACATACGTAAACTATATATAAATTAATTAACAATATATGTACATTTTTTAAAAGCAATATCATAAACTGAAGATTATGATGATTATTTTTATTTTTTATTGGAGAATAATTTTTAATAATCAAATTGAATTTCAGTTCACCTAGTGATTATTTCGTTTTATTAATTGATCTATTTGATGGGAGATGATTAGATCGGAGTAAATAATTTTTTCAGGTGTTAATTTATCGGTGGACAGGCTGAGGTGCGTGGACCGGTTTTTTAACGCGACACAGTTCTACTTGAACTGTCGTACAGGGATAAAAGAGGCTAGAAGCCTAGACGATTTCCGGTCATCAGACACGAGCACCAATCTGTGTCACGGTGGGATGATCAAAGCACGATGAGAGCCAAGAGTGGAAAGACAACTCGACTTGATGAATTTTTCTTCTCTCATATTCGGCGCTCATTCATTTTTCAACTCCGGGTCTTGAGGAATACTTTTTTTTTTTCTCAACAATCAGGAGTACGGCATCTCGGGCACGACTGGTGTCCCAGGTCTGACCATCGCGAGGATGAATAAGTAGGTCGTAAAAATAAATAAATAAAGGGGGTATAATGAAAACAAAGAAATCCACGTACCGCTAGCCGAGCGTAACCGACGCCGTGACACTCGCAATCAGAGTCTAATCACTGAGTTGCATCGAACTCTTTAGTTTTGCTTATTCTGCACGGTACAAATTGCCCTCGGGGAACAATGGAAGTGTTATCAGGAGAGGTGAGTCACCCAAACAGTTTATATTTTAGAAATAAAAATCATGATTGAAAAGTTCAAAATTAAATGACTCCTGAATTCAAATTAGCCGCCGCAGACAACTGCACCAATGAGGAATGAGCGCGACAGGCTTTCGAGATATCGATTATCTCGATATGTTCAGAAGAGACCAGAGAATAAATTGATATAGAATATCCCATATAGCAATTTTTCCATCCATCGAAATGACTAATCACAAATATAAAATAAATATGTAATAATAAATTACATCGTTGGGGTAGATAATTTTTTATTAAATATCCCTTCAATGAGTAATATTGTAAATTTGAGAGAAAATGTTGAATTCTCTGAAACTTTCGGTGGCGCTTAGTTGAATTGGATATAGTTCTCATAAATCGGATATTTATTTCTCATGTGCTTTGATTCAACAGAATGAATAATTTTTCGCTGGTCGAATTCAATAAATACGTTATTCAAAACACCTGGAGCGAAATTTCCACGATGAGTGGAAGCTTTATTACGTCATATTTGGATAAAAGCTTTCATTCAAAAGGATTGAAATAATGTCAAATTGGATCAGATCCATTGAATTCGAATGAATAATTTTTCGGAACGTACCAAGCGGTAGGGTAGGACAACGTAATAATAATCCGTGGATTTTTATCATAATTATTCCGGCGAAATTAAACTCTATTCACTGTACCGACATTTCTGTTTCATTTTTCCCTGAAATGAAGAGAAATCAAAAAAATTCATTGCATTTCCGGGAAATCCGAAATTTTACCGTTTTTTTCTTTTCCCTAAATGGCGGTCATTCCATTTTATTTTTTAGATAACGATCTTCGGGGCTGTCAAAATGGTTGAAATCCAACAGCTTACGACATCTGAGCAGAGGAAGTAAAATAAGAACCTTATCTCTAGTCAGAATTTTTTCTCGTGTAAAATTCAAATTGACCCGCCCTAACCTCGTGATTGAATTTCAAAATGATCGCTTGCGGTCCTCTCTGCTTTGTGTTCTCGAATGAATAAGAAACTTGAGAAAAAAATACGCTTGAAATTTAAAAGCAAGACCATTTAAGGAGACCATTGTACCCTGACCACAGAGTACAAACCACCGACGCACAATAACTCGGACGAGGGTAGATCGTTTATCTCCCCAACGGACCAATAACAGATACGATTATCGTTTAATCTCGAATGGTCGTAGCGACTCAACCGAGACGGAGCCTCTCATTTTCCGTTGCAATACTGACGTCTTTGATCTCCCCAATAAATTTTTATTCCACACAAATTGTCCAATTCAATTTACCCCAATCGAACAAAATTTTTCAACTCGTATCGATGCACCCAGCCAGATAATATCTGTCAATATTTACCATTATTTACGCGATTACCGATTTATCGCTGATTATTTTGGAGAAAAATCCGCGACAAGATTGTCCAATTGTTCGGTAATTTTTGTTGAATAAAAAAATTAAACATTTTTTGCAGTGATGAAAATAGTGCAGGGGTGATATCAAAGACTGATAGCGGGACTATTCGAAATTAACAAAGTTGTTTCATTCAGTGTACGTACCATAATTCCACATGCAAACGCAAAAGGCTAAACGAAAATACAATCGCGTGTCCCTGCTAAATGAAAATGCGAATCAACTGACAGGCAGAGGCCCACGTGTGGGCCAATTTTTCTCCTCACGAGATCCTCACGATTTGCATTGACCGATATACTTAAAATGCCTTGTTACCCACCCCCTCATGTCGCCCCCTTTACCACCCACCACCCCTTACACACACGAGTCGATGAACTTTCCAAGCTGCTTACCATAATACCCGCGAGACCGCACGCGACGTCCACGGATCCATTTTCATTACAGCGGATGGTTTAAATTGCTTAATGCGAAAGAGAAAAGAGCGAGAAAACAGGGAAAAATGGATAATGCGAAATTGAAAAAAATTAAGAACGCCTGGAGACGCGCGTGTAATTTGAATAACTTCTCTCGCGAGGAACGGAGGAATTTAATGAGAAGATACCGAGCAATCGTTTAGGGTCGGGGTGATTAATTTTTTGGGGATTATATGGGGTCATCATTCTTCCAGTGTCACCAGAATTTTCACTCCACCTCTCCCCGAAATATAAAACCGCTTTTTCATATAAAAAATTTGAATTCACGGAACGTGCAATTTTTACTCAATAAAAAATATGAAAATCCATTTGTCTTCATTTTGCTGAATGATGAACAATAAAATAATAATTATAAATAATTCCAACAATAAAAACCGGATCAATTGAATTAATTTTGCGAAATAAATGCTTCTCTTTGTGGGTAATCGTTAAAAATGAGAAAAAAAGGGCTTTAATTGGATTCAAGGGTAAAAAAAAAACCGACGGTCAAATGCTCTATTAGGCATTCAGTCATCGGAGTAACTTTCTCCAAGCGATGGCCAAGGTGAGCTGAATTTGGCAATCGGCATCATTATCCACTCGTTTTTTTCCCCGATTGTCCTCGAATAAATGATTAAAAAGGGGAGGAAAGGGGGAGGACGAGAGGAGGGGGTGGCAAGTTCTTGTGCGGATGCACGTATTACAGTTCCGCTTTTTACCGAGTGTCTGTAGGCGCGTCCACAAAGAAAATAACAAAACCACGGCCTCAGGAGAGCATGAAGCAGACGAGTTAACGGTATTATCCTCCCTCCCTCCCCCTCCACTGCCCCCTTCTTTGGTATTACAAGTCGACCCGATTTCCTGACCCACTGTGTGTATTGCAAATGCCATTAACTTCTTACACCGGATGCGTAACTCGAGCATCTTCACTGATAAAAAAAAAATCGAGTGATGGGATCTCTCGAATGAATTCATCGGCGTGAATTTATGATCGGATGGGTACTTGATACGTCGTTATTGGGGGTAATCGGGAGGATTTGTACGTGTGCAATTGCCGTGATTGCACGTTATTTCGTGTAATTAAACGGATTGGTGTAAAGATTACGCGACGCGGAGGAAAATTACTCGCACGATGGAAAGACTTTCAAGTGGAATTATTTGCGGGGAAATTTTAGTGATTTTTTGTTGGGGATTTTGGGATGGATCGGTGGGGAGCTGAGGGTCCTTGGAATTATTGATAATAATATAAATATATAATAATAATTAATTGTTGGATGAAATTCGTAATGAATTCTCCGTTCATTCAGTCATCGATTTAAAAGAAAGTCGAGTCGGCGTTTTTTTTTTTTTTTTTTTTTTTAAGTGGGAAGACAAAAATGCTTGGAAGCAGGAGCAGTCAAAGCGACTGTTTTCCTGAGTTCCGAATCTAATCAAAATTCAATTTCACCTCACCGTTGGGCTCAAACTCTTGAAATATTCAACAACAGCTCGGAAAGATTTGATCTCATTTCAACACAATCACTCCTTTCCAATTCATTAAAAATTAAATTCATTCCGACGTTCAATTTCCGTAATCCAAATCGGCGATTCAAATATCGAGGAACAATTTGATTTAAAATTCAATCGAGTGTTACTCACAGTGAAAAAAATTTGTTGAACTCTAGAAACGAAATGAAATTTCAGAAAATAAAAAATGTCTCCTCTTTCCTCTTGCGATTGAATTCATTCTCAAAAATTATCTTTTTTAAAATGAAAAATTGTCCAGCTGTCGACTCGTTACGGAAACCCAGAGACAACAGAACTGATGAAATTTAAATAACTGAAAGTTAATTCATGTCCCCAGGTGGATAGTTTTTATAACAGTACAAAGAGTAATTTATTTTTTTTTCCAGCACAAGGGGCTGAGGGATTCAGCATTTTCAACTAGATTCAAAGTACACATTGCGACACATCTGGACTCGCACAAATAAACAAGACTCGAGTTTCTAATTATGTTCCGCAAAGTTAAATATGTGCTAATTACAGCTTTCTACGAAATGTCGGGTGGAATTGCGTTGTTTTTCGCCTGTGGAGTAATTCAGTGAGTTACGGAGGTGAAAAGCTGATTCTTTTTTCTCTATTTTCCCCAGGTGCCTTTGATTATTTATTGGACGAGAATAATAAGGTAGCCAGCACTCGGCATTTTGTATTCCTCTGGATTAATTCCTGCAGCCCGATGCATCATAAATAATTGATCCGCTCCTCGAGTCGTTTTCAATACGCACGAAATTGAGAGGTGAATGTTTAAGCGATCGCATGCCTCCAGTCTGATTCACCTTACGTAACGCCGATTTATCGTGACCGTAATTACAGTCCTGGATTAATTATTAATGATACGTATTCGGGGAATCGGTTGCCAGTGAATTTTTTTTTAAATATCATATTTTCTCCCGCTGCCAGGAAATGCGGATCCAGTGGCAGTTCCAAGAGATATTTCAGAATTTCATAATTAAAAATTCATAGCCATTTTTTTTTCTCGAAAATACAGTTAACACCTGTCGAGAGATCGATATACCTCAGTAACTCGTCAACTTCAGGTGAGTTAAATCCATTTCCGGAACTGTCATGCATCCAATGCGGTAAATAAAAATATTTCAATTAAAAATTCTCGTAACGACTTCCAATAAAATGAATAGAAAAACGTAATGAACCGATAATGGGAAAATCCAAGGTAAAATATCGTCAAGTGACAGGTAAAAAATAATCTGAAATGAATAAAACGATTACAGAATCGTGAATGTAACCTGAAAAAATGGAGCTCAACCCGAAAATCGGCACCCGGTCATCGGGAGCCCGCGTCCAGGACGATATTCTCGACGAAAGGTCAGTCCAGTACATGACAGAAGAATAAGAAGAATGGAATATCGATGAAAAGAGATATTGAAATAAAAAAAATGGAATAAAAGTGCCACTGACCATCGGTCGGTGGCTTCGGATGACCAGATTAAAGCGATAAATCTATTCCGTCGGTTTCCGGGGGCAAATGCAATAAAGCCAGTTCGACGATATATATCTGTTCACTCATTTCCTCTTCCCTCGGTTCACAGTCGAAACATGGAGGTCCCACGGTGAGGAGGTGTACTGTCCCATTTGCAAGAAGCCAGTAGTTCCGGTTGTATTGGAAAAACGTAGGAGAGTCACGAGCTCGGGTTTCGCTGCCATTTGTCTCCTCGGGTAAATCGTTATTACGATTTTCGTGTATCAGGTAGAGATGCCTAAGACAGGATAGTCTCAATGCTAACGATTTTTGACGTTTCACGATTTTTTTTTATTTTCCCTTACCGATAAAAAGAAAAAATCGCGAAAAATCACTCCACATTTTTAAATTATCAAAAAATTCTCATATGAAAATAAAATTAAAGATCATAACCCGAATTATCGATTCTAGGAATATAACACATTCTGACCCTTTGTTTTGTAGAAATACTAATTTTTGTTATCACGCTAAAATGAAATAATTGTAATAAAATCGTGGGGATCGCGAGAATTTTAAGGAAAAAAATGATATTTAATTACTGAATTGAAGTGTATATTTTTAAAATGCAACGAGGCCTAATTGCAGCCCCTTGCTGTCAGGAATAGGAGCCATTCGATGAGCCCCAATTGGAATGCGTATAGAACCCTTTGATGATATTCCAGGTGCTGGCCATTGTGTGCTGGCCTGTTTCCATTGAAGGCTGATAGTAGTACCCTGGAGATGCGGTGCCCTGTCTGTAGCTATCAGTATCGTTCCCTCCATCGTGTCAAGGAGATCTCACCGTCAAAGGCCTCATCAACATCGACACTACCAAATACCAGAGACTCACACCATTCCCTGAATACACAAATGAAAACTCATCCTCAGAGAGGCGATGAGGTCAGTGAATAACCAAAATTCCCTGCTTGGCAACACCTGTAACACTCGGATCTCTGAACATATCGGCAGCATCGTTTATGAGATAGCTCTTCTGGGGTGCTGTCGTTATTACACGTACATAATATGCATATAGTACATTCTGACACTGCACTTGAGCGAGTACACTGGCCGGTATATATATTGGGTAAAGTGAATTCTCCCCCTGGTTTTCTCTCGATATTCAACTTTGTATGGTAAATGTATAACCTGACACGCTTGTTCCGCGTTGCGATCCTATCTCGGGAGGTCCCTCTTTTCTACACTAACGATACTATCGAATACAAATCGCATATGAATTTATAAACATTCGTCGAGGTAAATACCTATCGTTTTTCCCAGGTTTATGGTGTTTACATTCCAATTTTGCGGAAATGAGAAATATCTCTGCGAGATTGGAAAATCATTTTTTCATCATTTTTTCATAATTTTTTCATAATTTGTTCATCATTTTTTCATCATTTTTTCATCATTCAAAAAACACTTTTTCCATAAATAATATGAGTGAATCTATAAATAAATTGATTGGGGAATTTTATTCGAAATATGTTCTTTGATATATTTTCACTTTCTTTAAATTTTTAGTGATATTTTTTTTACGGACTATTTCGCAGGTAATGGAGAGAATGGAGTTGGAAATTGACGGGGAAAAAAATAAAATGGGTAGTGCATCGGTTCGAACCCATCACGCAATCGATAGAATCGGTAGAATTGATCTCGTTCAGCCATCTGATGGATGTGAATGTCTCGAATCGACAGACATCAGTGGAAAAGTATCGTCCTATCGACTGGTGGAGCAGTTCGAGTACTACAGACATCAGCATAATTCATTTCAATCCCCAGAGTGTGGATTTTATCATCACCGGTGCAATCAACGATCCTGTCCTCATGACACAAAATTTCCAATGGTTACACTATTTAAATAAATAATTCAACTCCCTAGATAAAATTTAAAACCAAAATTTGCAGTTCTCCTTGATTTTTTCTTGAGATTCTAAATTTCGAATGACGAGATCCCCAGGGATTCTAGTGGAATTTCAATAAAAAATCCTGAAACTCAGTCTAAAATTTTCCGCAGCCCCTGAGTCACGAGGAATCGGCATTTCACGCGATCGAACATACTGGCTATCACGACAGCGGATTGAGGCGGATAAACTCCCTCGTCTTTGACAGTAAAAATAGACGAGAGTTCACGAGTAATGAGGATCGAGGATATAATCACATCCATTGGACAGGCGATGACTGCAGGATTTCTCAGCCTGAGAATACATGTTGTCAGGGCAGAGTCCGCGGTGGAAAAAAATAAAAAATCACGATAAAAGCTTCAAATAATTCAATAACTCAATAAAAAATGCAAAGAAAATACCAAAATCATTACGAGAACTTGCCAAACTTTACTGGAATTCAAATAAAATATTTGGGAATAAAAAGACTCACGTGCAAATATTCTGTAAGAATTTTTATTCGAAGGCGGAAAAACTCGAGAAAGCGATCGGGCAATATTTTTGTTCCAAAACGCGAGGCAATTAAGAACTTGAAGAGAAAAACAACCCCAGTCGTCTGGCAATACAAAAGCCCACGAATTTATCGAGACATCGGCGGTAGTGGGTGCTGTCGAATCGAGTGCCGACTCGTCGCGACAACGGGGCACGTAACAGGCATAAAATGATGAAAGCAATCTCAGCGCTGATCTCGCAATGCCCACAGCCAGAAAGAAGACCTATGAAGGAGGCACCGGGAACGAAAGTAGAAAGAAAAAATAGAAAACAGTGTAATAGGGGAAGCGTAAAAGGAAGGGATAGTGTTGGAGGGCTATGATGGCGTGGGCAACGTGGCTTCAACCTACCGTGGGATCGGCGGTTTCTCTCAACCTACCGCCGGCTTCACTGGGTGGTGCAAAAATAAAAAATGCGAATTGAGAGAAAACAGAAAGCCAGGTAAAAATCACGCACACCCATCCATTACTGTTGATAAACCCGGAATTTTCCAGATTTTCACGTTAAAAATCATGTGTTCCACGAAAATCAGGAAATTTACAGTTTTCCACAGGAAAATTCACAGCAGTTTCTATGATTCATGATCTCGAGAGTTAATTTGAAAAACTGGGGAATTGATGTATAGCATTTTTTCATTTTTATAGATTTTTTGCTTGTTGGAAAAAAATCAGAAATTTTCTGGAGTGATCAGATCAATTAAAATGGCAATTAAATTCACCTCAGATGAGTAATTATCTCTGCTAATAAGCGTGAGCAGCAATCAGCAATTGACAGATCCCTGATTAAAATACAAAGAAGAACTTCAACTATTGATCTTCAAATAGCCGACAACCGCTTCCGCCAATTTGCACTACCTCATCATCATGAAATGATTTACACGTGAAAAAAAAAATCACGAGTATACAATTACTGATGAATTTTCATTCGTCATTCATCTTTATGATTGATTAGGTTGTTTTCCATTCATAATTTATTTTTACAAAAAGTCCGAGCGGACTGAGATAAAAAATGATGGAATAAAGAACAAAGGGACACCTCATGGGGGAGCAGTACTCAATTGTTCATGTCGGTATGTTTATAACAAAATACTGTATGATTAGCATTGCGAAGCCGACGAGTCACTGGCGATATGGTACAACACAGAGGTAAATGTCAGACTGTAACAATATCTCTCCGAGAACTGCTTCAAGTGAGTGTGTACTGTTACTCCACTTGCAATCAATGCTGACTCCTGGGGATTTCACCGGTGCCATCTGCCATGAGCTCCACAGGAGAGAAAAAATTCGCTTGAATTATTTCGGAATGAACAAGTCAACAAAACTCACAAAATATGAAGTTCCGAGGAAAAAAGTACACAATACTCAATTTTTCATTAAAATAAAAAAAAAATTTCGAATTTTAATGAAAAATTGAATTGATCATTGAAATATCAATTAGTTCAACGAGTTGATTGGTTTTTTTTGTTCACTGGTTTAACGGATCTGTTTCCTCGGAAGTACTTCCAAAAGTTCTCAGTACAGTTAATATTCCATGGATATTGTCCTCAGGGTCCGGATCCCCCGGGGATCTCTTCCTCATGGACACGAGAAACTCCCACGAATGAGCAAATGCACCGATCAATACTCTGGAATTATTAAACCACAACGAACCACAGCGTCGTTTATTAATTTTATGCTGTGCATTTTTTTTTTCTGGTGAATCCATTCTTCCTCGGTTGAGAATGCGGCAGTCAGAGGGGGATAATCGAGCCCACAAAATTCATTAACCGGAAAATCAGACTGTTTAATAGAATACGTTGGCTTGAAAGTGGCGGGAAAATAACGGTAATGGAGTAGAATGAAAATGAAGGAACGGAAGAATCCGTCGCGCTCGTAAATACAGAGAATGAGAATTCAGAGAGAAGTCTCTCTTGATGAATGATATCGAGACCTCATGCGGGTATTATTGATGCTGCTAAAATTAATTCCACGGGGTATTAATCATTCCTCCGCAAAAACCACTTTCAGACTGTCAAACAATAGCTTTTTAAACTCCAGCGACAAATAACCAAAAATAGATATGTCAACAGTAGATTTACTATTCGGCCAATTTTCGAAATAATTGAATGCAAATTTTCAGTGGAATGCGAGAGCAGTGGATAAATCCCCACCAGAATACAATCCCTGCACTCCTCAAACTTTAACACACCCGAGTTGATATAATCCCAGTGAAAATCCACGAAATATTAATTGGGCTGTGAGTTATAGAATCCGAGTAAACCCCAAAAGTATTTGAACTCGGGTTTTGGTGAACTGCAACGGTAGGCACTTACAGATATATACCAAAGTGGATTGCAGGGGCACAGAGGACCAGTGCTTTTTGCATTTTAACCCCCTTGTGGCAATTTTCCATTTGTGCTTGGGTGAATATACGCCTTCAGGCTGTTTCAAATTACCCGGAGTGCCTCCTCTCGTTAATTCTCAAACCGCCCACGCATGAACGAGCCCAGTTGGCAAACTCCATTAAAGAGATTTCAAATTTTTTCCAATCCCCCCCCTGAAAAAAGCCCACTCCGATACTTTAATTAACCTGAAATCTCGGGTTCATCGAAAGTGTTTTGATTTCAAAATAGTTACTACCCAAGTACTTGATAACGAGATTATTTTTAATCGGATACAAACTTTATTTTATTTTATTTCTATTTTATTTATTTATTTATTTTTACTTTTTCAGAGGATCTCCTGGGAGATATAGGAAATTCAGCCGATGGAGCGTGAAAGGCACGTACGTAGGGGGAAATTACACGCGTTAAATGTGGAACGGTAAGTGGTAACTTACGATAGCACTATCGAGTACTTCCTCAAGGTGGATAACCACTACGGGTGCATATACATACAAGGGGGCAAATATCGTGCCTCAGAATTGTTCTCAGGTATATTCCTACTTCGCATTCACTCTTACCCTGGCTCTGACATCTGTCTCTTACTCTTAACTTGATACTGTCGTTGGTAATGAGTCGGAGCTCCTCCGTACGGTTTAATTAGAAAACCGAGCGGTGCAACGTGCCACCCTCAAGTAACACTGTCGCCTATTCTCTCGTTACTCTCGGTGCATTCATTTTTGACGGCTGTCTTAACCGGTGGAATGCCGCATTACGAGAAAATTCACTTTCCCATTTGTTTTCTGGGTACTCGGGAAATGGGGGGAAATTTAATGAGAAATATAATTGGAGTTTTTTCGGGGGAATCAAACAACTGAAAATGTTGCGGGGTTCGCTATTCAATAGGTGCACACGGGTCTGTTAAATGAGCAGGTTAATTGGGTTTTTTTTTTATTTCAATTGTGTACCACTGGAGCGAGTTCATTAGTGAGTTTTTGTGGACATTTCATGAATTTTTAACCGTTTTTGAGCATTTTTGTGGAATCGGAGGCCAATTGTGCGAGTGGAACTAGTCGGTTTATTTTGTAGGTGAGTTTTTTTGGAATATCTCGGAGTATATGGGAGATAGCAATATTTTTATAAGGACCTCTTTTGTAGGACGATATGAGAGCTGCAAAAAAGGAATTCATCAAAATTTTTCTATCTCCCTCAGATTCGGAGATATACCTCGAAAAGGCGATTACCTAAAAATCGATTGCGATCTCTTCGCTTCGCCCGTCTTATTCCAATCTGCCTTTATTAAATTTTGGATTTTATTGTGGAATATGTAAAATTAAATGAAAAAATGAATTTGTTATTCTGTTCGTAATTTGTTTATTCTCTTGCTGGTTAATCAATGAAAATTCATTAAAACTTACGGTTTCGTTTTTGAATAGAGGCAGTCGGTTTCCATCAACCGCGCAAGTTAATTGAAAAAAAAATTGTTTTAGATGTGTACTACAGGGCGCACTTAATAAATGAATTTTTAATGAAATGCAGAATTTCACGATATCGGTAATTGGTGGAGAGCTATAGATTCCAATTACCGTTTTCATTCGATCATAAAAAACCTCATAACTCACAGAGATAAAAAATAGTATGAATTACCATAAAAAAACAGTAAAAAAAATACTACACGTCCTTCAATTAAAATTATTTTCTGACAATCTCTAAAAAATCGGGAAATTAAATGATTTTCAAATTCCGATTGCTTTCTATTCAATTTTGCATTAAATCTTGAAATCATGAGTTCATCTAATTAATGTTTCTCTCCAAGAAACTTTCGGACATGCAGGTAATTAAACCGTGAAGATATTTCCCGGTGTAAAAGTCTGGTAAATAAATAAAGCAGACACGATTTGAACATTTCTTAATTCATCGGATGGGCACGTAGAGGAAAAAGTACGAGAGTAAACCGGGAAACGACTGCACCAGCTAATAAACCCCTCAAGAGATAGAGAAAGAATAGAAATTATTTACCATCAGAAGTTTATACAAGTCCGAGTGCACGGCCATTGCAATTAAGTCCAGTCGTAAAATTCCTCCAAAGGAGAAAAATCTCCAGTCGTAGATTGGGTAAGAGTCCCAAAATTTTGGGTCTCTCGGGTTAAATTCTTGGCTTGGCATCGAGACTATAGAGTTGTGGAGTTGGCGAGTGAGAGTTAAACTTTAACACACCTCATTTTTGGGATAATCGATTTTCCGAGACGTGGGGTACAGGTTTTACGACGTATTGGGATTATATCACACTTAACTGCGTCATATCCCTCGGGTTCACAGAGCAATTGAACTCTTCTTACCGACCACCTCACGATGTCCCAACTTCAGTAGTTTCTCGACCAATGATGGCTCCCCAGGACAATACGACCGAGTCGCAGTTTCATTAATCAAAAAGCTTTACTGCCAATTCCTTCAATTCCCACGGATCTCACGCACAATAATCGTAAACCTCCAGTCCTCGATATAAAGTCGAAACGAATGGATGAAACAGCGGAGGGATATCGGTGAGGGGATGACTGAAGAAATCATTAAAAATTGTTGATGAGGCTTTTCTTTTTTGCAGTTGAAATGGAATTTTAACGGTGAAAAATTTTAAGAGGAATTTACTCGCATCGGCGCAATGATTCCATTGAGAGAAAAAAAAATTCTCCTGTCTGACTCGATATTTGCACGCACGATTTGGAAAATTGGATTAATACAGAAATTCGATTGTGTCCGGATAACGGACTGTGGATCCCTTCCCCCACTTGGTGTTCCCAGTTCAACCGATTTATAGCCCAAGTACGATGAGGAAAGCGCATGTTTCGCATAATGCTACGAGAGATGTTGTTCATGAGAGGAGAGCCTGGGATTTGCGCGGGTTGAGGCATTCTTATTGCGTGTATGGAACACTCCTGGCACATTTGCAAGGACGCAAGAAAGCACTCTGGTATATACTTGCATATGTACGTCTATAAGTCAACACAGATGGGAAAGGAAGTTGGGAGAATTTATTCGTGGATTAGAATTTACCGGGGACTTTACCAGAATCTCCTGAACAATCATGCGCCACTGTTTGTCAATTTAATTTTGCTAATTTAGAATAATTATTGATAAAAAAAAATTCCAATTCCCAGAGACTGGAATATAATGTCTGTAGCAAATGTCGAGCGATGCCGAAGCATAAAAAAAAAAACTGGAGAACCTGAGAATGAATTGGAGGAGCAGAAGAAACAAGGACACCCCCTATTTATTTTCCTCATTTCCCCCGGTGGTGGGTGGGAATTAAAGCCACCACTTTGATGAACCCCCTGGTCTTTCCTGTTGAGCATTAAGTCACAAAGATCACGAGACCGGGTGATTTGGTACACAAAAAGGTTCTCAAACATTCTCGGGGAAGCCGAGCAAAGGTCTTTGAGTCTTCCCTGAAACGGAAAACTCAAGCTGAAGATCCTAAAAGGGCTTCCGCGGCAAATGAAAGGGGATTTTTTTTTTCTCCAGATATCAAAAACATTACGACTCACAACCACAATGGCGAAAGCATTCTCCCGAGGCTGCGAATCTCGAATGAGTGCTGCGGTGAAGCTGCGTCTGGTGCAACAGAGAAGGAAAAAGTGAAGAGAATATCTTGTGATGATTCAACATTCAGTGCTGTTAACGAATCAGTTGTCCCTCTCTCGAGTTTCTCCACTATTTCTCAACGCGTTATCATTATTGAAACAATTCTCGATGCGGGAGTATCCTCGAGGTTCGTTATTCTAGTCCAGTTGAAAAACTAGAAAAATCACGAAATTACTTTCTACCCTACCTCCCAAAGCCACCCCCTCGCCCGCCTTCGCCTCCCCCAATCGCCCCCTCGACTTTTCCCACTGTAGCCCGACGATTCCTCGTTTGGAATCCCAAGGGGTCGGTAATTAAAAGCACTCGAGGTACAAATGGAAAAAAAAGAGAAATTATACAACCCGAGGGACAAAAAAATTATTTATCCGAATTACATAACTTTTTTTTTTTTAACAAATACATAGAGGAGCCGAGCAAATTGGAGGACCACGAGTGAATGATAAAAATTGTTAATTGCTAGAGATGCGAAATTTTTTTTGTCGGCACTCGTTAAAAATATTCAATTGGGTATTCGCAATTTTTTGTCACTGCACGCTGCAGATTCGGAATGATAAAATTTGGTAATTAATAAATTCGTGAACAATCCATTTTTAAGATGAATTAAAAAAACGTCGAATGAAGATTTGATTTGATTTCAATAATAGATTTTTCCGAGAGCAGAGATGATCTTTGAATTTTTGCAAATGCCGACAACTTTTCACCACGCGAAAATAACTTCTCGAAGAAACTCAGTTGCAGTGAATTTGACGAGGGACCCCTGAACACTCCAAGTTTTTCAGTTAAGAAGATTAAAAATGAGGGGAAGCCCCACGGGAAATAGAAAATTTAATCCATGAGCCGAGAAGCCCTTACAAGAAAAAAAAAAGCTCTCAATGTGTGATGCACAAAGACGAAGGGCAACATAAACAATGTAATCTGTGCACTTTGCCAGGGATTTTTGAATAACTCGACGGTATTGTGCCCCGTGGATATATCTTTGCACGATAGTGAGAATATCTCTGCCAAAAAATATACGACGAAAGTGCGGGGAAAGAGGGCGAGTCCCTAGACTATGCATCAGTGAGAAAAAAAAAGAATTGGGGAATGGGTGGAAAGCATCAGCGGTAGTTGGATGATAAATTGATTCGTTGAAAATTTCCAATGCAGGTCACGGCTTCGATAGAGGGATGTGTGGGGTATGCAGAAGCTGAGGTTCACCGCGCAGAAGAGAGAAAATGTATATAAAGTAGGAATGGGATAACCGGAGAAGTTGGAAAAACCGTGGAAAAATAACTGAACGAAGAAATGCAAAAGAATGTAAAAATACCTTTAATGGAATTCCATACCGCGAGAACCATAACCATGTAGTTCTGTGCACAAAGTAGTTTGCTTAAAATGCGTTACAACCACAACCGCAAGCTGCGCGTTTTTAATTAGAACTGCGTTAATAACACCGGTTTATGGTGGCGAGGGTAAACTGGGCTCCATGAGGCATCCCACCACCGAAAAAATAACATAGACCATGAGAATAGTCGAGTGGAGAGAATTTTTAACAGTGTCTTGAGAATTTTTAAGGGGTTTCGCATAAATTTTAATGAATTACATCCGCTAAATCGCACCGACCCCTGGCGCTAACGTTTGTGTTATGCTTCTGCAAAAGGAATCGGGGGAATTTATGAGTGGCACTCGTCCTCCAAACTCTGGTGAATAGTTAAGTGTGTACACGAATTCGCGACCTGCGAATCCTTCGAACATCCATTATTCGATGGATAATGGTGGGTTGAGTTCCATCTGCATTTCAAATTTATTTCACTTCTTTTGGTGATCGCGAATCCACCCCGGGCCCGGGATTTTCATGATCTCAAAAAAAAAAAACAATCTGTGGGAATTCCCCGAGTCAACGAAAATTCAACTCAAATTTTTAAATATATTTTAAATTCGACTGTTCGAAAATAATAAAAATTCAATTAATACGCAAATGATAGATTATACAACTGCTCAATTTATGTACCCGTAATTACAGATGACGTAATTACCCGTGAATGTAAATGCCGATTAATTACCCGTGTAAAAAAAATAGTGGTCGGAATATTTTTTCCAAATCTTCAAAAAATTTCTGGAAAACTTTTCAGAATTTTTTTTCTTGAAATTATACAAAAAGTTTTCTTATTCAAATTTTTGAAAATTTTTCAAGACCTTTCCCAAAAATAAAATTGTTTTGCATTCCGATTTTTTTTGTTTCATAAAAAAAATTTCTGAATAGTTTTCCAAAAATTTTTAGAAAATTTGGAAAAAACATTCCTATTACAATTTTTTTTTTACCCGGGTAATAGCGGAAGGCTTCAATGAAATTCAACTTCTGTGATAAAATTTTGCAAGTGGTATTTTCCAAGGGAAAAATATCACCTCGAAATTTCCCTCGACACTGGAAATAAAATCCAATCAAGTGGTTGAATTCCGAGACGTGCTACAGCCAGTAATTACCCCAAAAGATACTCTCAGTAATCCGTAGATAATTTGCCAAGTTGGTAAAGCGACTGGTAACCAACGGGCAAAAGTGGAAGCAACAGTGTATTAGCCCACGCATCAGCATTAATTACTCTGAGATGGGCACAAAGCGATCTCTAAAACGTGGATGAAGGGGGTTGAACCGCTGACCCACAAAGCTAATCCTCATGCTCAGTGGTTCCCCCTATATTTACCCCGGTAAACCCAGTTGGTATGGACCCAGGGGGTTCACTAACGCATCCGGGTAGGCAACAACTCCAAGAGAAAGATATAGAAACGTCCGAGCAAACTCCCAACGCACTTGGTCACTTTGTTCCTTCACAAGCCCCAAATAATCCTCCCCCTTAGAAATGGGCCCAACTGTTTCACGTGTTCATGAAACCGTGATGGAAATGGGTGCGGGTTTCCACAGTAACCCTTTGATGTTTTGGCATTTCAAAAAGTTATACGAGTGAAATTAACGCGAGAGCTCACTCGACAAACGCCCCAGCAAATATACGTGTGAAAACTTAATCTAATGGTTTTACCTCCTCTTGAAATTTCCCGGCTTATTTACCTTTGCGTAATAAATTTTTACTGAAACGCCGTCATGTATTTTTTGTTTAAATATTTCCGTGATATTCAACCTCCGGGATCTTTTGCAGTTCAAATCATCCGTTTTCAATCATAAAATTGTAACTCACGTTATTTGTCAATTTTTTTTATGAAAATTATTTGAAAAATTAATTGTTGACTATTTTTTGCAGCGAATAATAAATCCATTCCTCATCAATGTTCAAAGGCAATTAAAAAATGTCTTCACACACACAATGATCTATTGTCATTACAACAATTTAATTATACAATTACTCAGACTTATAATAATGAATATTTAATTCCAGGAATCCACAAATTGTATGCAAAATTAATATTTGCATTAAGAATATTATCTACAGCTGTTAGGAATGTTAAAATACCAGTGAAATAATTTCTATGGAAAAGTTCAGATGATTGGCAGTAATAGAAAAAAATTTTGGGGGAGGAAAAATAGCCCAAGTACTTGGATATGTGCAATAACTCTTTTTATTGGGGTTTGGAGGGTGCGGAAGGGGTTTATGAGGGAGATGAACTGTTCAGGAAAATTTAGGAGTTTGTTCGTAGCTGTTGAATCATCGAGGTGCGTGAAATACCGTGTAAACATGGTTACTCTCACTCTCGGTACTTGAGACGCGTGAGAGTGGAGAAAACCATGGGGATTATATCGATTTTTTTCCCTTGGATCCAAAACATAACAACGAGCCTTCGGGGATATAATCTTTCATAACAGCTCGGGTAGGCAAAGTGTAAACAATGACTCAAGGATTTAGCGGTTTTAAAAGAGAAGCTTTTGCCTTTTGTTCGAGGGCTCTAGGGAGTTGCACACCGGATTTCATATTATTATTAGTCTGTGGATTCAACTTTATTTAATCGGGGCGAACTTTATTTATTTACTCACCCTTCTCCGGCCCTGAAGTCACGAGAAATCCGTCGGGGGAGGAATTTAATTCCAATACCTCATCTTTCGTAATGGAACAAAAAAAAAAAACACCTGCTGGAAAATTTTCTCTTCATTTTCCAGAGGTTTGGTTTAATTTAATAAAAAATCCCTGGGCCTTAGTTTTAAACATTAAAAATAGCAAATTGGATATTCACTTCCGCAGTAATTCGTCATTCATTAAGCGAACCCGACGAAATAGAAATCGCAAAACCAGTCTCAAATAAAAATTCAGAGATCCCCTCTAATTCATCACCATTTTCTATGAGCCACACCAGAATACAAAGACTCCCAAGCCGGAGTGACTGGCATAGTAATATCTAATAAAAAATTCCCTCCACCGACAGGAACCCACCGAAAAACTCCAACAATTGATCCCCTCACTTGGCAGAATTCTCAACTCATTCTAATATCCCACACATACCATCCTAACGACATGATAAATTTTCGCCAGAAATTCCCAGGCGATACTCCTCAACGCCTGATGCCGCGATGATGAACAGTCGATGCATTGTTCCATGATAGATTATTTTTTTTCCCCGATAATACGATTCGCGCTATTTTCTCGAACAAAACTCCGTGTCAGGGACTGGTGTACGCTATCAACGAGAGATATTCAAATGTGATGGGGAAAAAAAAACCGCAATATCGGGAATAAGAGAATACACCGTATCCTTTTGTTGTGGCCGGTTATGGTGAGTCATAAATTTACTTTCAAATAAACACGATCGAGCGTGGCTCGCGCGTCTGTACAGTTATACCAATAAACGATTTGTGCAGATTCGTGCTCAGACGTGACTCCAGTTGCTTATGGTATGACGATACAATCGTATAAAACCAATGAGGAGGAGGTGCAGGCTCTCATTCAGGAGTCTATTTATTCATACGATTTAACCCCCTCCATGAAAAATAACCGTCATCAATCATCGGGGGAATAAATGACTGCCGAGGGAATATGCAATAGGAATTATGTCTCTTTTGCAATTACCCAACAAAATGTCAACCTATTTTTTATCTGAATTATCAGGGAATAATTTAAAGACTAACGATTTTTTATTTTATCTTCATTATTTATTCATTTATAATTATTATTATTTTGGGAGGCAACACTAGTTTTACCATGAGGTGAATTTTGGAATTTATCTTGACATGTTTATAGATGGGATTAAATATTTCGAGGGAATTTGAGAGAATTATAATGAAGCAGTAGATAATGGACGGTGGGCAGATATCGCTGAAATTTTTTCCCTGATCTCGAAATTCGGAAAACTGACGAGAAAATATTCAATTTGCCCGAGTACTTTTTGATTTCCTCAGTGTGAATTGCGATATTTATTAAAAAAATATCTCCGTGCTCGACAATTAAACGTGCATCACTTTACGAGCGATAAATCGAGGGTAAAATTGCGGCACGGCAATTTATTCCGGAATCCCGGATACAGTATTCCAGTATTCGTGGCTCGAATTGCTTCTCAGCCAATTGCTCACTGTATCGATAAGTTTCAATTGATAAAAAACCATTAAATTAATGGAGTAAAGGGGAGAATCGATCGAGAAATAGTGAGACCGAGGGACTGAAACAGAATTTATAGCGGTAAATTACAGTGGAGGAAAACATTGCCCGAGGAAAAAATGAAATCGCAGCGATTTCGAGTGTCATCGGGATTTCAATGAAATTCCGTTATTTTTTTTTTCTGCTGTCATGCAAATTGGGATTTTTATTTTGAACCGATGTATTCTTCCTTGGGATTTAGTCATCTCCCGTGAAGACCGTCATTGCAAGTGGGAGGTAAGTCGGGGGGTTACGATCGATAAGTTCATCGATAGTGCCTGGTCATGTCCGGTGATTTCCTATGAACGTGTCGTGGCAGCCCTCGGTGCTCATAACGGTGACTCTGGAGGAAAGCACATTAAGCCAACGGGGAGAGAGAAAAACCGTGAGGTGAGGTGGAGGGATGAAGAAGAATTGACAATGTCCGGAGCCATTTGCATTATCCCTCGTACACGTTTACAAGTTTTTTGAAATTCCATGGAAAATTAAATTCCCATCCGGAACAGAAAAATGTGCATAAATCGAATATACATACCCCATCACCGCCCCCATTTCTATTTCTGAACCACTGAAAATTGATAAATGAAAAAAATGATAACGATTTTTTAAATAATTCTTCCAGTAAATGAAGTAAAAAGTAGCTGGAAATCATTTAATTTGCAAAAACTTTTTAAGAATGCAGTGAATACATTGAAATTTTGAAATGAAATTTCATAATTCTGTTCTATTGAAATGGTGTATTTAATTTTGAAGTATTCAGCGTGAAAATTCATATTCATAAACTCCAGAATTCCCTGTAATCATCTCGCCATTGAAAACACCTGAAGTGACCATATGCCCACCTCCTGGACATCAACACCCATTCCCCAGTAAATTAGTACTCCACCATCGTACAAACAAACCGCCCCTTGAGCGCAAATCTTCTCATCATTTGCCCCACCATCTTTTCACCTGGCATCGTGAAAATTCCGGATTACCCATTAGTACATACATCACTGGGCATACGAGTATGTTTACGCTGCATGCAGCGATTCTGCGGTGCGTCCATAACAGACGCCCCATGGAAACACCGCAATACTGAAGCATGACCTACAGTTTATGACCGCTCGTTAATAGCATCGCAGATAATCGAGGTAGAAAATAATACAATAACAACCACGTGGATAATACAATAATAATTGAAACTGAACAACAAGAAAAAGTGTGAAAAAGTGGCCAAAAATATTTTTTCGCACTGAAATTTTATTTCAAATAAATGCGCTACCTCACGCCCTCGATGATTAATGCGCATTAATAACCGTTTCACTTACCACCGGTTTAACAAATTAATGATAATTTACGGAGCTATTATGGGGGAATTATAAATTCCGAAGTAATCTCCCGCGTCATAATAAATTCACGGGATTCTTTAAGGAAAGAATTTTTTGTTGCACTTAAAATGCATTCAATTTAACATCACTGATAATGTAAAATAATTAAAGTATACAGAATTTACGATATTCGTTATAAATTGCGCATGTGATACACAGAAGCGTTGACTAAGTACGGAAGTGGACAACAAACTTGCATGGAAAAGGAATGAGGATAATTAAGATTACGCGGCGAGTTAATATCCAGGGGGAGAATCATCCAACGTTAAATGGCGTTGGTGCTGTGATCACTGGAGGTATCTCAGGTGGTATTGGGGATAAAAATTGTCTGCACGGTATTTTACTTCTCAGATACAACTTGAGTATATAGTTGAAATGAAATGGCGACCAACATCCATGGGTTTTACCCTCTTCTTTTCTCTTTACCATCGTTGTATCAACGTTAAGAGGAACGACTTGTGCACCTCTCTCGCGTGTGCACGGTTGTAAACTACACCGAGAATCAATTTAAACGAGGTAATTTATAGTTGAGAGTGCTTCTGAGGGCCCCCTCAACGACTCTGCGTATTCATATGGCTGAAATTTATGGTGTGGTATCCAGTGCACACACGAGTTATAACGCAACAGTGATATGGAAAAGGGTGGAGAAGGGGATTGAGATGGTGATCGAGGCGGTTCGATTGTTCAGTACCTACGTCTCGTTACGCCATTTTCACTGGTAGTGTAATTAAAACAGTGGTGATTAATCCGTCGAGATGGATCTGTGAAAATAGATGGAAAAATTGTCCAACAATAATTAAATTAAAATTTCCAATTAAAGTGCGGTAAAAATTACCGGTGAAAACCAATTCGTCCATTCGGCCATTCGTATTGGTTTGTCTGATTTGAATTACCCCATTTTGTGGGGGAAATTTTGGATATATTGGAAGTGCTGTTGGGAAGAGATGATTTCCGGGGAACTAGATTTATGGAAAAAAAGAGTGACCAATTTTTTTTTCAAAGGTTCCCCAGTACAAAGTGCCAGACAGAGTTTCAATTGTAAACGAATCCGCACTTCATCGTCTACTCTTGGAAATAAATTTCGCAGAGAGAAGGGCGATTCATCGAACGAGTAACGCACAAAGGACTGGAATTTTTTGGTAGAATTTTTGTCTCTGGCAAAACCTTTATGAATTCTTTTCACCCTTTCGATTTTTCTCTACTCCTTTGATCGTTTGATGTTACCCTCGCTCAACGGGGAAATTCATCGTGAAAATGTACCTCGTGGGCGTCTCGCTTCTCCCTCGACGGATAAGAGAGGGTAAACAACAAATTGAAATAAATGAAAAGCCGGGAAAGGGATGGGGGGTATGAAAAACTTTGTACACGCAGTCGTGGAAGTTGCATTCATGAGAGTTTACGATTCCAAGTGCGGGGTACATGGCACGAAGTCGTGAGTACACCGGTGAATTCGAAGTGCAAGTAGAAGAGTTTATATAGTTTATAAAGAAGGGAAAGGGCAGGGGGTTGTTTGCCTCGGGGGCACACAATGTATCTCAGAAGGGGGTCGGTTGGATGAGCATTCGCGGAGAAGAGAATCCCTGTTTCGAGAGAAAAAAAAATCCACGGAATCCACCGTCAACAATTCTTACCGATTTTTTCAGGTTTTCATCTTAAAACATCGACATCATTGTATAATCAATCAAAAATTTCTCAAAATCGAAGTAACACGTGCGTGTAAATATTCCGAACTTGAATTCATTAGCGAAGCGAAAAATCGGTTTAAGTTTAGCTCGAAAAGCTCGAAATCTAAGGCCGATACCAAATTTTTTGTGAGGACCTTTTTTTCAGAGCTCGTTGACGCATATCAAAAAGGTTATGAGAAATTTTCCGAAATTTCTCGTAGTTTCCGAGATATTCCTGAATGATCGATGATTATGGATTATGACCAGTGGAAGTTCATTGTTCTTTGAACCCGAGGAGTCGAATTTAATTGCATATTTATGAAAATTGAACCACTTAGCAGTAACAAGCTCAATCAAAATTCCTTGTAAATTATCCATCGTTAAAAATTTTTTATTCTAACAGTAATTGATAGCTCCACTGGAATTCTCGGGTATTTTGTAATCGAAAATTCATAATTTTCTCGGAAAAATCCATCAAATAGTGAATTTTAGTTGAATTATTCCACAAGAATGAATGAACTCCAGGAGAAATCAGGGGAAGACAAAAAGGAATTGCAAATTGAATTCAAATTGACTGAGTAGCACTTAATTTTTTGCCGTATTTTTTTCATTTCGGGAAAAGTCGCGAGAAGAAAAAAGGACGCCACTCTCCATTTATCTTGCTCTAAACTTTTTATCCGATATTACATCGCCATGGGGATCAGGGGTGCGGGAGTTACCCGTAGACGGGAAAAAAGGGGGACTTTGGCCGTCAGCGGGTGTTTTTTTTTCCTCGACCATTTTCACACGAGCCCATAAATAGCAATTTTGTGAAAGCTTGGCCGAGCTGAAGCTTTGACTTCGTTACCGGTGCCTTTTCCGTCTCAACGGCCGAGCAAATTTTTTTCTCCTTTCGAGTATGTGTGATTTAAGGGTGAGCAATGGGCGTGACCGATGATCTCTCGGTGAAATCAGAAATTTCCGTCAACCTCCGGAAAATGTGGCAATAAAATATTTGATATTGATAAAAACTTCGATAACCCAAAGATTAAAGAAAAATGGAATTTACTCTTCAAATGAATAATGATTTAATTATTTAATTGATAATTATTATTTACTCATTCAATTAAAAATATAAAAATCCCATAGAAAATTCGAACACTGAATCCGGAATTGGTTGAGAAGAAAGAAATTATGAAAGAGCAGTTTTTTTTTTCTCGTACTCTTTATAAATGCTGTAAAAGCGTAAAAACTAGCGAGAGTGATTTAATGAAATCCAATGGTTCATAAAAAATGTTGAAATGCGAATTGATTCGCTTTTCATGTGATGAAGAGAATTCTTCATTATCTTGGATCGTTATTCGCCCCAGTTTACTCGTAAAATATCTCAACGGTTTTAAACTTTTCCACCGTCTGGTGTACTCTGCATAGGTATACATAACCAGTGAGTTGGCTTGCAACAGTATACAGGTACTCTCTGAGAACTTAAATGAAAAAAATGTGATGAGCCGGCGTGCACCAGCAGCTAAAAGCTTCCGCGCGTTTCGAGTAAGGTTTTACGATCGCACGAAACAGAGTGTGTGCCCCGACGTATTACACTCACGCCTTTCTATCATATAAATATCTACCAGGTAGATTTTTTAATGTCAAATCATTCAATCCTATTTATCACCACTTCACACACCTCAAATTTCGAGGAGAGAATTTGTTGTAAAAAAAAAAACGATACAAATTTCTCCAGAAATTCTTCCAAAAATTTGGATAAATACTGCACTTTATTTTCCCCTTCACGCGGCAAAAAATCCCCCGAAACAATTCAAATAGGAATTTCACCTCGAACTCCTAGGAGTGACGTCCATTTTCTCAACATTTTTTCTCCGTGAAGCAATAGTAAATTCAAGTTCAGTTATCGCATGAATATTGATAGCAATGAAAACAATTGCGGTTAATTGAGTCCAGACTATCCGTGCCTTGAATAAAACATGAAATTAAAGCGTAAAATTTTCATCTACTAGCTGAGAAATGTGGAATATCGTGAAATTCCGAGTGAGACGAGTGCCCACTAATCTATTTTCGCAACATCACGAGAACGTCGAGAACGAGAATTCATACCTCCGAAAATCAGTGAATTCCCCGGTATCATGTCAGCCTAATTGTTGAAATAACAAATGATGAGAATCTCATTGAACCATGAATTTTCTTCTCATCTAACGAACTCCCCTCATTATTCATCACAAGAGAATAGCCTCCACACGCTCTACCATTCAATTTGCATTTATATTGTATTAATCTCGCTGAGAAGAGCCCCAACAAGATATCCCAAAAAGCCCGACTGTACCAAAAGATCTCTGATACCCAACCCTGAAGAACCAGAGGCATAACAAGGAAGTAGTTTGCCTTGATCTACTTCAATTTGCAAAATTGCCGAGCGTTAAAAGGCACAAACACGCGGCAAGTGGTTTTGCTGGCATTTTACTCTCAAGTTTAACCTCCACCTCTCCATCTCGCAGCCATTGGACCAGAGTTACGGTCTATTTTTCAAGACAACGTTCGTCTACCGAAACCCACGTTGTGAGGGAAGAGCTGAAGGGGGGTTAAGAATACAATAAGGAACTCGAGAAAATAGTTCATGGGAATGGGTATTAACTTGTATTATGGCGACGTCACTGTCCAGGACTTCCGCTCGTCCCTTTACCCGCTCCATGGAGGATCTATTCATTTGATGACTCCTCTCTCCTATAAGGAAATCCACATTACACGCACTCCAATTCACAATTTCATTCTCTCGTAATCCAAAATCAAGCGGAAATCCTTACACACCATCATTTTCCACTGCTTTTCATTCTATTTTCGATCTCCATTGACGACCTTCAATAATTGTAAAGGAAACAGTCATCTTCGTGGGGAGAATTATTGAGATTACTTCTGCTAAGTAAATTAACTTGACAGGGAGTCGATTGGGTTATTGGTTTTTATCGGGTTGGAGAGGAAAGTCGGGGAAAAATAGGAACATACGGTTGTAGTAATTAATTTTCTCCCCTCGTAACAACCTGGTGACCATTGACTATCTGAACTTTTCCAAATTACTGGTCAATATGACGGTGTTATCACTGTAATATCTCGGAAATACCGGGAACACATGGCGGTGATGTAATTTCCTGAGGAGCGTTTATAGTGCCATCCTGACGTAACCCTCTTGGATCACCCGGGTGCAGGGGTAATGTGGGGGTTGCAAGATGGAGAGGGTCGTCTAATCGTGGTTAACCCTCGAGATTCCGATGGGACAATTAGGCGAAGTCTGTTGTGGAAAGGGGCCTCCACCAAACGTAATCACAAGCTGCACGGTTATTTCATCGGCTCAGACTCAATCCCGGTAATTTTCACCTCGGCATTATCAGAAAGACATTTGCTCAATTTATCGTTGGTAATTAATTCAACATTTACACAGCACCATTACGGCTTAATTGTTGGATAAATAATAAATTCAGCGTCGATTCAACCGTGGAAATTGCTCTCCTCAATTTTCAATTTATTATATTCCAAATGGAATTGCAAATTTTGCCAATTTATTCTCGTTTGATGGGAGAATTTATAAAAACTGTGAGATCTAATTCAGCATTTCGAGTAGATCCTGGAATCGTTGTTTTAAATTCACACTTCCCTCGAATTTTCCCCGAAGCTTGAAATTGTTATTCGTCTTCCAGCAATTTCATTCATTCTTTACAGTACATCAACCTTCCTCGCAGATGCATGAGGGATTCCCGCGAAAATTCGCGCCCGTTATCACCGAATTCCCCGAGCATTTCAATGCACCATCTCCGAGAATTGCCGGAATCATTGATCCCCCGGGTGGAGTTATTATTCTTCCTTGCGCTATGCGATAATTTCTCCGGCGTAATATTCAAGTTAATGTTCCAAATGTGACGCGCTAAAAACTCATTTTCAAATTTAACCGCATCATTGCAATGGCGGATCAATGATTTTATAAATAATTTATCTACAGACTCTTTATGATATGGAATTAATGATTTCGAGAATGTTATATAGGTGGACGAGAATAATCTCGGGAATTTTCATGGTGGACAGGTGGAACGCGCAGTATGCTCAATACCAGAGAGGGACGTCAGCTCATCCCTCTATTTTCCTGGCCTCTTCAGCTCCACTCAGTTCCTTGAATACATCAGACGACGGTGGAGGTCGTGGCACGGGTCATAAATCATTCCCCTTGGAAATTTTCAAGTAGCTAATGTCGACTCACGCGACCCACCACTCCATCTCCGTCCTCTACCCCTGTCTTCTGCGGTCTCCTCTGTCCAGCACTAGCTGCCATGTTTCACTTTAAAACCCGCAGCAATACATTCAAATTTTCTCCGTGGTCTCTGCAAAAGAGGAAAGATCATCCCCAAGCCAATTCCAATGTAGAATTAATTGCCAACCGTCAAGTGAGCAAAAAGCTCTGTAGAATTAAAAGAATTATCACAGCGATTATTTTCTGTGACATCACGAAAAGTAATATCAGAATTTTTATTTCACTTCAGATTAAATTCCCCATTCAATTTATACGTACGAGAAATTGAAAATTTTTAATTCAAAATTTTTTGAAATGTCAAGAACATCTGAATAAAATCTGAATAAAATTTTATTGTATAATTGAGACTGAACTGATTCACCAGAGATATTTCATTTTAATTTTAATATATTATATTATGATAATAGTTTAACATAATATTTCTGCAACTATAATATTTAGAAAATTTTTTTCCGAGTGCCAGGACATCCGAATAATTTGGGTAAGTAAACAAGCGTGTGGTAGGTAATTACTTGTAACTGACGAGATCTTCATCGTGCCTCATTATCCATTCAAGCATCCCCCGGTTTGCGATCTCTTGTCACCGATGGGAAGGGGGCCCCCCCTCGTCTCGTTACCAACTCCTCTCGCATTACCTCACACACACCGGTGAATTAACACAGACGTAGTTCGACTATCGTCGAACAAACGCTTTTCACCAACCGCTCAAAGAGCATCTTGAGTTAACTCGTTACGTGTGCACTAACCCGATGGGTTTACGAGCCCAGTACCCACCGATAATTAAGGTGTGTTTATAGGAGTACAGAGTTGCAGTGATGTCACTGGTGCAGAAGCATAAACATTCATGCTGAATGGATTCATTCATTCCTACCGTCTCCATCACCTCACCATTTTTCCACGAACAATTCAACTTTAATGTACTCTGTGCAACCTGTCCCGTGAATCTCAACGGTACCCGCCCCCGTCCTATCATTGTCGACGAGTTTTCCACCGGGTGTTTACGAGAATTCCATTTCGCGGTGACAGTATCTCTTATTTTATTTTACTTTATATCAATGTCACCGGGAAAATAGCGCAACGGCTCTCGGGCTCGTCGTGTCCAAATCAATTGGGTCGTCGTTGAAGGAGGCAGCCCTGTCGGTGACGGCATGGAAATGATACAGATGAAACTTTACGAGATACATACACGTGGAGCAACTCAGGGACTTGTCAATGAGTAACCGATGTAACTGAGAACATTCCAACTGGTTCTTGGGGGTTTAACGAAGGTGGAGAAGAGTTATGACACTCTCTGATCACTGCTGTCGTGAATAAATTTTCCATTTTTTTTTCATCTCCATATATTGAGAAAAAACATATTTTCTCTGGACGTTTTTAATGATAAAATTCTAAGATTATTGACTCGTGAAGATTAAATTGAGTCAGATAAATTTTTCTCACAGGGTAATCTGTCCCAAATTCCATCCTCCCCTCCCGCAGATGACAAAACTTAAATTTGTTGCTAGCCCTGAATTTCCGCTGACCCACAATTTTTTTTCATTACGCCTTCCACAGGAGCCAGTGAATCGTTGCCGTCCCATAAATATCGCAAGATGATTTATCACTCGCGGTGCAGATTGCGATCGATCGGTGACAACGTCCGCAATTTCCGCCGATAACACACCCCAAAACAACGAAAACCCCACGAAGTCCGAAGTAAGACAAGTCCCCGAACTCACCCCCTGGCAAAATCAACCCTCAAAAAAGTAGAAATAAAAAGACGTTGCCCCCGCGATATCAGAATTTCGCTGGATTCGATTTAAATGGAGCTACCCCACCGCCACAGTCTCCTAGTTTTATCTACAACACGTGAGGAGGTAGTATCTATCTAAAAGTAATTTTCCCAGGATCACCGAGTAAAAATCCCTCTCCATTCTTCCTCAACCCCGAGAACATCTCTCTTTACTTATTACAGAAAAACACGTCGACACACCCATGAAAAATCCAGCTCCACCACCACCTCAGGCTCTGCGTTATTTTCAACAAAATAGAAAAGAATATTATCTCCGGGAACATTGAAAATTCAGCATCACACTGAGCAAATACCAGTTATACCGAGCAACAGAGAGTACTTGTTATTTCATTTTTCTTACGTCTCCAGCGAGGACTGTGCAATGGCATTGTCATCGTAAATTGGATTACAGAGAGACAGGAGACACAAGAGCTCGGCTACCTGCTGGATGCAGTTATGCAGATGCCGAGGAATTAGAAAAAGTGTGGAAAAGAGTAGAAAAAAAAAGAGATGAAGAAGGGAAATCGTAAAAGTAACGCAGAGATGAGATGAAAAAAGCTGGCACTTAAAACTCAAAACTCTACTTGAGTTTTACGGGGATATTACGAGGGTGGAGCGTTTGTCTCCGCATTGTCGTGTCACATTTCCGGTATTTCTCCCTTTTTACGGATCTTTCCCAGTACCCCCCATCAACTCGCTGTTTCCTCTCGGCCCCCTCGCCACTTGTTCCTGGTGGTATATATTTTTTTCTCTCCTTGGTTTATCCTCTTTATTCCACTTTTTTTCCCCCGTTTCTCCCCTTTTTTTTCCCCTCTTTTTCCCCACTTTTTTCCCCTCACTCTGTTTCACTCGGCAGCACTTGTCGCAACCTCTTCAGCGAGTCAAGTTTCGAGATGTGAGCTCCACGTGTCCTTTGAATATTTTCTCAATGATACCACGGAGGAGCTCTCCAGAGAGAGAGCAGTGATGAAATAAGTCAAGATGCTCGAGGACATTTTCCAGGCACTTCTCGTAACAAGAACTGTGCGTGCATCCAGTACCTCTATTTTTTCCGTTTATTTATTTATTTTTTTGCTTTGCAATGGTTATGAATTGATTCAGGTACGCGTACTCGTGGCTTTTCAATGGACAATTGCGCTAAACACTGTGATGAGACTGCCTCCGGACTCTGGGATTTCGTTATAAACCAACATTTGTGAGTATAACTCTTGAGACTCGTGGTTTTGTAAGGTATACTTGCGGGTTGAGAGCAATGAGAGGAGTACGGGATTTACGTAACTCCTTGTCCATGTCCTCCATAAAGCGAGGAGTCATTTCGTAAACATGGAAGTTTCCGTCCGACGCAGGTGGAATAATAAGGAGTTTTCCTGGAGAGGGGATTTCAGTTTTTCGGGAGATTCTGGAGTGGATTAAGGGGTTTGAGATGATGGAAGTTGTGTAATTAACAGAGTCGAGATTATTATTTAATTGAACAAGCGGCTGCATTTCGCTTGCAGAATGCGACTACCGTTGCAGAATATTTGGCTTTCCCGGGGAAAACTCGGGGAATCCCCATACGATCATCACGCATTGAAAAATCTACACCTTGATTTTTCCGGATGTTGAAGTAAAGTAAAAAATGCTATTGGTTTAGGAAAATGTAAAAATTAACTTGAATTGAAGAAATACTTTGTTGGAACATTGAATTTTTTAAGAGAGACACACCACAGTTTTCTCCGTTTGTTTTTTTTTTTGACGCACCCCGAATTTTTCCGCAGACGGAAGACCGTCGAGACAAAAAAACGAGCGACGCGCATTGCGACCTACACAATCATTTCACCCCGTGACATCTACAAATTCGCAATGGAACGTGATTTATTCTCCATTCACGTGCATACCCATGCAAATGCCTTGAGTCAAGGGGACCTTTTGGTGTGGCTGGAGAGGCCTTTCACCCTCTCTTTCACAAGAGGTACAGGGTCTCCTCGTTGGCAGGCTTTGGGAGTAGACGCAAATGCGACTAAAGTGGAAACGATTGCCAGAGAACAAAAGTCACGGATGTAAGAGGGTGAGTAGAGGGGGTTGAAATAAAAATGGGTAATGGTACAATTTCAGGTGAATGAAGATTGTTCCGTGATGCCCGGCTTTTTTCCCGTATTCCACAGGGATTTTTATTATTAAACTCCCGGATTGTTTAATTCAATTGAGCGGATTATATCAGGAATAACTGGGCGACGCTCGAGGGAATAATTCAATGGTGTTTGTGGGGTTTTTTTTTCTTTTCATGAGCGCCGATTTTATTCAAATAGTCGGATGGAAAATACGCGGATCGAGAACGATTATCGAAGCTGGAGAACCATTTAAAATATTATGCGGGTGAGGGTATTGATAAAGTGGGAATAATGCGAGAAAAAAAGAGATTACTATGGGGTATAGACGCGATAAATTATCGGGCCTGCGTTACCGCTGAGAAATGGAATTTATCTCGACGCGATTTCAACAGATCGGAAAATCGGTCAACCAAAAATAATCTAGGAAAATCATAAATTCTTCGTCAATCACCAGCGAAAATAATTACTTTACATGAATTTAAAGTATTTAATTGAGAAAATGATATTCATATCATTCATAAAAATTCTCCAGATTTCTCAAGCGCTAAAAATGACGAGACCATTTTCCCAGGGAATTTTCCCGCTCCCCCTCCGTCACCACCTTTTAATTAAGAGAATTCAAATGGAGATGTCTTTTTCAAAGAGTACGCTTTTCCCTCCGCCTGATACTCTCTGCGAATAAAATTAGCATACGATTTCCTCCTCGTGTGATTTACCATTGGCGCTGACCTCAAGCACAGTGAAATACTAAATGAGCAAAAACCTGCGAAGAAAAAATACGAATTTCCGCCACGGCTCATTTTTCCGGAAACAGTGAGAATAAAATTTTAAATTCAAGATTTTTCTCCACCAATTCCACCCCAACACTATTTTTTAACACCACTCCCGTGTTCTCCACTTTCATGACTCTCAACTCCCCCAGTTTATGCATTTGAACCAACTTTATACGACGCCGTGCGTCAGCTGTACAAACAGTCAGGAACTTCACTTGCATTTCGAAATATTCCAATATAAATAAGTATAAGAAGTCCACCGTAAGTAACAGCCCCAGCAATTTTTCCCTTCCCATTTCCCAATCCCTTCAATAAAAAGTCCAATGTAAGTTTGCTTTAAGTCAGTCTATTCTGCTTTCCATGAGCTCAGAATATAATATTATGCCCCCTCCCCCAAAAAAGAGAAATATTAAAAAATAAAACTGAAATTCACGAGACAACATTCGCCAATTCGCTAATTCCTCTCGTAAAATTGGAGTAAAAACGATCATTAGAAAATTCAGAATTCCTCGAACAATTAAACAATTACAGATTTATCCAAAATTTCACGTGCCCTTATTATTGCTAAAACTGTCAAGTGTAATTATCCGAATGTCCCATCAATCCATGAAATTTCACTTTTTAATGAAAAAAAAAAATCACAATAAGTCAATAACCCTCACCCCGAGGGTGCAATTGAACTGCAGAGAATTCAGTTGCAATTTCACCTTTCCCTGAAATTTATCGTCTGAGTAACGACATCAGGAAATTGCATAAAGTCGAAGTTTGGCGAGTGGAAGGGAGAGGTGAATCGACTCGACACGAGGGAACGCTCGTAACGCCGGGTTATATACATTCTTACAGTGGCTGTTTCAGGGCTCCCAGGTCCTCAGCCCTGATCACAATATGTGAACCCTAAAGGCAAACGTCTCAGAGAAGGGGTTCTAAGGGTACAGAATAGGGCACAGAATAGGTACACGGTTGAGAGTTTACGTGAGTGGGCGAGGGTTGGGAACTTGCGGGGGATCGTCGGATTGAAATGTATCTTGATTTTGGGGAAGTGGATTTACATAATTGCTTTGACCTCGTCCTGTCTTTCTTCAGGGCGTGCGCCCGCGAGAGACCGACATCAACTTGTGCAAAGGTCTTCTACTGCCCTCGGCGATATTGGATTTCACGGTGCATCGACGAAAGGCGGAAAACGAGCCATAAAGAGAAGAAGAGAATCATTCTGCCGACGATGTTGTCGTTGTACCATTTTTTTTTTCCCTCTTCAGCATGTATTTCACATTTGAGGGTTTTTTAGGTTGAGAATTTTATTGTCAGGTGACGTCGGAGAAGAAATTTTTACTTCCCGGAGAAGTCACTTCAATCTACCATTCGACTTTGATGGGAATTCATCATCACATGATGCGACTTCTCCTTTCACGATATTTATTTATTTTTATTAAAGTCCCAAACGTCAATTCGGTAAAAGGGAGAGGATCAATTTTAATGAGGAGTAATTAGATTTTTTAATTTTAAAATTGAAGAGTTGTTCGTGGGAATGAGAATTTTTGAGGTGGAGAACGAGAGAATAAGGGAGTGGGGGAGTTAATTTCGAGGAGGATCTCTCCGGTAATTCAAATTTAATAATTATTTTCATTTAGAATGATAATTAGACGGTGTACTCGTCAGTTGGCTATTATCTTCACTGACCGTGGATGTTATCGGCGGTTGTGCACTGGAGGCAGAGGATCCATCAAAGATCCGGAAAGGATTGCTACGAGATCGAGGGTTTCAATGCACGAGGATGAAGAGAATATAGGTGGCAACGACAGGGTTTAATTATCTCAGCAACGTCACGGTGAATGTAACCTGTGATCACAGAGATGAGCGATTTCAAAGTGTGGGCAACCTGTGGATGAATGATCTATCACCTTGTCGATGGGACCGGCTAACTGGTTGAAGCTTTCCGCATTTCCTTTGGTATTATAACGGGGATCACTGATCCAGAATCTTTTTAATTGATGAATTATCCCCCTAAGTGATAGATTACCATAATTTTTCCGTACGCTACAATTCAGCTGTTAAACCGTTAAATTTCCGAAATTCCGTACATATTATTATAATTAAAAGAACTCGAATGAAAGTATCAATAAAATTTTCCAATGAATCTTTCCGAAGAATAATAAAAACCTGATAAATCAAGACTGTAAATTCGTTATGATTGTTTAGAACGAAAAATTTAATAATTTCTTCTAAACAAATTTACTGACGATTGTTTAAAAATGACTAGTCGATTTTCCTTTCATTTCCAGCATGTCCCAAACATTTGTTAACAACTGACAATGAAAAAGCCCGACTGATGAATGGTGCCACCCGAAAGTGATCCGACAACTGTCGCATTCCCTTATCCCCATCTCCTCTTTTCACCCAGGAAATGTATCTAACACGAGTCCTTTCAATGTTTATACATGTCGATTCATATGAGAATACATGATACACGATGCAGAAAGTGGAAAAAAGGTGAATAGAGGGAGGATACAAAACCCAGAAGTAAACCGAGGTTTTTTTCTTTCTCGTATTTTTTTTTTCCAGCGATCGAGCCACCGATCCCACGACGTGACTTGGCAGCAAAATCCCTCAACTCGTTTTCCACCAGTGGAGTTACAACGTTTGCCTCTTTCTCACAACCAAAATGTCTGCCCTTTCCCTCCCACCTCACCCCCTCATGTTGTACCAGACCCTCTGCACCGCGCCTTTTTCTACTCCCTTCGCATTCTATTCGTCTACTCCTGTCCCTCGGATCGTTATACCCCAGCCATAGAGAGTACCATGAACCCGATGAATTATTTACTAAGAAACGATGGAACATGACGCAGAGGATATATCTACATTTCTTGATCTTGTCATTGGCCGCCTACGGCGATGGTATTACTCCGTTTGTATCCATTGTGGTCGTTGTATTCATGGATTGTTAAATTATACTTTGAATATGGAATAGTCAATACGCCTCAACTCCACCTGGTGCGTTAAAACCTTTACATCCCAAAATTATAAATAATTCCGTATAAAAAAAATTTTTTTAAGTCGAATTCCCCTGAATTTTTAACACCGGATTTCAATTCTGTAACGGTATTCGCGGACTAAAAAGGATCTATTGTCTTTTCTAATTGATATTCCAAATGAATTTCGAGATAATCTATCTCTCCGATTTATCCACCACCAGAATTGGTTACCAACCGATCGGTTGCAAATCAATATTCCGATTTTGTACAGTGTAATTAATATTAATGACTAAACCCAGTGAATTTACTAAAAACCCATGGAAAATTGATTTACTCGACTCATTTGTGACGCATCGTCATTCGCTACATTGTGAGGGTTTATCATAATCTTCATTCTCATCATTATTCATACTAGGGCGTTTCTGACTCTAAGTGTACGCGTTATGCATAATTCAGCGACTCATGAATTACTCTGTAATTGAACGCTTTGGATAATTCGCCTAGTAAGCCGGGCGGCTGGTCCTTTTGATAAAAATTGATGAAAGGGGTGAACGAAAAATATGAAGGGGAAGGGTTTTTCCCTCGACACGAGAACAAGAGGCTTATCATTACGCGTAGCCCGGGTAAAAAAAATTGTAATCGAAATATTTTTTTCAAATGTTCAAAAAATTTCTGGAAAACTTTTCAGAATTTTTTTTTTTAACCAAAAAAATAATCGGGATACAAAATTGTATTTTTGGGAAATGTTTTGAAAAATTTTTCAAAAATTTGTTTCAGAAATTTTTTTTTATAATTTTCTAGAAATTTTTGCTAATATAATTTTTTTTAATTATACTGTTGTTTTCTTACTTTTTTAATTTTTTATTTAATTATTTAATTAAATGAATTTCTTATTAAAATTTTTCAAAACCTTTCTCAAAAATAAAATTGTTTTGAAAAAATATTTCGATTACAATTTTTTTTTACTCGGAAGTCTTGCTATTAATGTCGTTGTGCCCCAAAAATTGCAGCTACATGAAGAATTTACGACGAGAATTTTGAATAGTACTGAATAGTTATCAGATAAAATGAAGAAATAGTGGTTTTCTCTCAAGCACCTGTGTGTTTACTCGAGAATACCGAGGGCCAGGGAATTGATACGGCCAATTGATTGATTTATCGAGGAACACAAACAAATTGGTTTTAGACTCGGTTGAGATTCTACCCGGGGAAAAAAAGACAGAGTCCTGTCTCGGGGGGAATTGGATGGACTCTGGCGTACGTGCCGATGAACCAGAGCCACATCCTCCAGATATCCTCCCGGAAGGGTAGTCGCAATCTTCGACTAAAAAATAGGAAGAAGAAGAGAGAAGACCACTGCCTCCAGAACGAGAATATTCAATTAATTAACAGAAGTTGATCCACCTCTACATATCCCTCAATCACTAGAAACAAATTAATTAAAAAAAAATCAGAACACTCAGTTCTCTTTCATTAATTCGATTGCAGTCAGGTCAACTCCATCAACTGATACGTAAAACCCCTCGGGGATTTTCTTTCTACTCGGTCGAGAATATCGCACCAACCGAGAGCAATAATAGAACCGCGAGGGGCGCGAGAATTCAACGGAGAGAAAAAAAAAAGGGGGGGTGGGAAAAATTACGTAAATTGCACGCGAGGTGTGAAATGAAATCGGCGCGAGGGAAAAGAATTTTCTGGAGTTGAAAAAATAAGAGAAATGAGGCAGATGGAGAGCCAACAGTTAGCTTCCGGTTTCTCTCAGTCGAGAAAAAATACTTTTATTTTTTTCACCGTGCCCCGCCACCCCCCTTCAAACCCCTCGTCATTCTTTTTTTCTTGTCTGCTCGAAGGAATGCATTTTCTACTTGAAAAACCTCTCTGGCTATTCGCACCGGTTCTCTCTCCTTTCCCGAGTTTAATGGGGGCAAGGTTAGGGGTTATTTTATCCCACCACCCGATATTCCTGCTAGCCTTCACAAAGGGGTGGAAAGGGGGTCCCCTTCTGCTAATATACGACTGCGGACGTGCGTTTGATATTCACCCCGTCGCCATTTGACCCGGAGGTTCTCGTTTATCGGGAGCGAATTTCAAAATTATGAACATTGAAAATTAAAGGCAATTCAATTAATTCCGTAAACGGTTCTGCTTTAAATGAGACAGAGAGAGAGAGAGTAAATGGGGAACAGGTGTATGGACATTTTTTTTTGTTATAAAAATCAATTGCAATGGCATTTAGTCGGTGCAAGGATTTGCACTGAATTTTTCCGGGATTTCTTCGCCGGGAATTCTCCCTTCCATATCAGTCCACCACACGCGGAAGAGTGATATCACAGTGTCATGTCTCGTGCACTTGTTGAAAAGTGCCTCGAGATATCAACGTGTTTCCTCCCATACATTCTGAGTTTGTGTATGATACTGGTTTAACGACATCATGGAAGGAATTCAGGAATTCGAGAAAAAGGACATCGCAGAAACCGGACGGTTGAGAATGACAAAATCTTCTTCATGGAAACAAAAGAAAATAAATAGATTGCAACATCTGTGCAGAGAAAAAATTTTACAAAAATTTTTATTTAAATGACGTAAACACAAAGTTGCAATTGAATTTATTTTGTCTTGAATTCTTCGGTTGGTGACATCTTTTTTTTTTCAATTTTCAATTTTTAACTTTCAACTTTCTCTTCGATGCGAAATATCCACAGTGAATCGCATTCAATTTATTCAGACTGGATTTTTTGTTTATTTGCGGAACTAGAACGAGGAGTGGAGGTGAATCTCGTGATAATTGCCCGGGGCCAGCCGTTACAGATTATGACTGCCGATGCAAATTACCCAAGTAATTTTCCTCGGTTTGCCGGGTTTCGGTAATGCCGCGCAATCAATCACCACCCCACCACCCCCTCCACCCTCACTCGCTATTCCCCCTCGCTCCAATATGAACCCGCCCCACCATCATTTAATCATCCCGTTTTTCCGTTTTTCCGTTTTTCCGCAGTTTCATTTTCATGAAAATTTTTTATTCAAAAACGTAAGAAATACGAAGAAAACGATTTATGAGAAACCAACGAGATTTGCATTCCGAAATCATTACACCTTACACTTCCCGACAAATGTTCCCTCATCATTAAAAAACTCTTAATTAATTCCATGATAAATCAAAAAACCGAATGAATTATTCAATAATCACTCAATATTCCTGAATTTTCAAGATAAATGAGAAATTGAGTAATTATTTAAAATGAATAACTAGCAGTGTACATCACACTTGCGAGTGTAATTTCAGCATAATTTCCACGGTAATATCAGCGAGGCTTTTATTTCCGCGTAATACTCCAGGCAAATTCGCCGTGTAAATCAAATTTTCTCGTTTGAGGATTAATAAGACTGCATCACCAAGGCTCATAATGAGATTGTGAGAGGAATATCCAGTGCCGGGGGAATAATAAATACAACACGAGAGGGAGAACTCGTATCTACACTATATATATCAGCAGACAACATTGATTCTGAGTGCAGGCAGGCGAATGAGCACGTAGAGTCAAGAGTTTCATCCCCTCGAGCGTTTCGACTCGCACAAAAGCTGAGAAGACGTACGGATAAGTTGGAAGGGATGGATAAGGAGTATTCGGCACCCTCTAGCTTTTCCCCGTCAAGATGGGACTTCGGGAGACAGTCATGTGCACACCCGTATGCCATCCGTGTCATTCTTCGTGTACACCACACCGGAAATCTCCCGACTCCTTCACAAGTCATTCATGAAGTGCGCGTAATTACACGGCGGATACGAGGCTCGTTGTGGGGGACTCAAGAATAGAACTTCCAAGAGGGCTCAAGAGCCTTAATGGAATCGTCTGATTAACTCCGCGGTATTTTCTGGAGATGAATTGAGAGATCAATAATAATGACGGACCAACCAATTCCACGAAATGAATATTCACGCAGAAATTCAAATTGCGCCATTTCCATTGATTTTTACCCGGCCATTGGACATTTTCCTCTTCAACCCGACGATAACACCTTCATCAATCGGCAGAGGGCCGAAATCATGTTCGACAAATGCGGAGAACAACTCCGATAAAAAATTCACTCAATCGCGTCGAAAGAGTCGGGATATGCCTCGGCATTCATTGGTTTATGGGGCGATGAAATCGAATAGCCTATATCCGGATTAAGTGCTCGATGTTATCCGGGCGTGAAGGGCAGGGGCGCAATGTACAAGACAACAATAACCCGAAATAAAATAGGTAAAAAAAAAAATAGTACCTAAATGCACAAAGCGTAGTGGCACGATTAGCGTGGTGCACGCGCGGTTGACGGTGCGAGGAAATAAACGTTTGTGAAACGAGTGGGTATTCTCACGCTGTCGTTACGAACGGCCGAACAACCACCGTTTGTACCGATTTTAACTCCCTCATTCCCCCAGGGGGTTGTTTTTTTTTTTTTTCGTACTCTAGAGCTGACTCCCGGCTATTTGGCAACAGATGAGGCGAGCCTGTACTCCCTGTTTACTCACGCGTGTGTATGACCACGTGCAATTGCAAGTACACGGCGTGACAGTTATCGAGGCCATTCACCCTGACTCTGTGCGTTTGTTCTCTCCTCACGCAATTAAATGCACAGAGTTATTGTTGACGATCGGTAGCGCGGACAAAAAAAATCACAGGGTTCTGAACTTTGGTATTACGGGGTGATGATGTGGGGAGGTTATGGGGTCGTCATTGGCATCATTGGACGATCAATGGAAATTACATTCCGGGGACTATAACTATTTTTTTATGAAAATTATTTTATTTTATTTTTTTTTTGTGATTTTGGAAAAATTCCGACGCGGAAAATTTGATGGGATTGTTACAAAATTTTTGACATGACTGTCAAAGAAATTTGGAATTCCATGCAATTTCTCCGGAAAATTGAGTAATAATTTGTTTTAATTATTATTATTAAAAAATGTACAGTGAAAAAAAAATTCAACCACAACAGTTTGGAGGATTTGTTAATTAATTAAATGATGTAACAAGGGAATTGAAAAAAAAGTGGTAAATGACAGGGCCATTTGATTTAATTTATCCTCATCTGGGCACCCGTTCGCGATTTATCGGGGTCTCCCCCGCCGTGTGCTAAGCAGTTTTTCTTTTTTCAGGTCGGTTTATCACTGTGCATGTGAGTCTATCCCTTCGTCGTAGGCTTGGCATCAGATGCTCCTTCAAGTACAGTGGGCGTAAAACGATAAATTACCACTCCCCAGCTCGGTGGATTCTACCTCTCGGTTGCGGCATTATTAGTCAAGACAAAGGCGTCCACATGCCATAACTCATCGGGTTACTTTCTTGTATTTACAATAATTACACGGCATACCACCACACGTCGCAATATTCCCGATCTCGATTTTCTCGGTGTTGAGGAAAATTTTATCAAGAAAAATTTGACTCTGAATATGCGAAATATTTAGCAACAAATGCAGTGAAGCGGAAAAAATTAAAAAATAATTTCAATGTCAAATTTAATTTAATTTATTAATATATTTAGTTGGAATTTTGAATAAAAAATCACCGGAAATGATAAGTCTATTGTATTTTATTTAAAAATTGAACAATAGCTGATTGTTAATTATTCATGGTTCAAATTTCAATTCTCCGCAAAATTAATTTCTGCAGATAATTATTATTCACCCGGGAAATTCGACAAATTCCGTTCTTTGATGTTGATTAATTATTAACATTGATAACAGGTCTATTACCCATGCCAATTATGAAAATTGAATGTAGCAATTTAGGAAATTTTCAGTAGATTGCCATTTCATAACGGCAGTAACCAGAATGCACATAATTCAACATTTTGATTTGTAAACAAAATAAAGATAAAATAGTCCATTTAATTTTATTCACTCCGTCTGCTCTCCGCAAAAAAAAATCATCATTACACCTTCAGTCGCAAAGTAAAAATCCCGCAAGAAAAATTCCAATACCATAAAACTCTCGTTATATTTTCCACCTGCAATTAATGAAGCGTAAAAATAATGATGTATCTCCAATTGTGATATATCGTAACGAAAAGAGTGAAGCCCATTTGCCACGGCAGCGCTGGATTGCAATAAAATTAAATGAAATTTAACCGGTGATCCGTAGAGAGGTCAAGTGTTGAAGAGAAATAGATTAAAACGTGGAGCTGATAGCAATAACCCGTGATAAAATACATTCTAGTCTTAATGAAGTGCTGAACTACACGCTTTTTTCAATCTGCTGAATTTTATTGCTGGTAATGTTTTCCTCCATCCAGGATGAGCGCAATAAAACAAAGGGAATGAAGCTGACGAATGGATATATTGAATTTATTTGCAAGAAACATAAGAAAGGGTAGAGATGTAAAAATGGTGTGGATCGTGAAACTGGAAAATTCGTAGATAATAATAATTCCTCTAGAGAAGAATAAAAAATGGAGTTTCCTTGAAAATGAAAATTTTCCATAATTACTGAATCATATTTTCCACATGACAAAATGAATAGGACAAAAAATGCCCTTCCAAAGGGAATTTCTCTGGAAATTGGGTTGACATCACCAAAAGCACACGTAAAAATTGAGAACACGGCTTAATTCCCCCGAACTCGGATGAAATATCCGGTAAAAAGTCTGAATAAAAGTCCTGAGAACCGAGAGGGATCCCTGAATCGACAATGTGAAACTATTATTCAACTAATCTAACTCCGTCCAGCACAGGATAATTTAATTAATGGGAGAGTTTCAAGCAAAAGGCTATCGAATCCTGATTAAATCCCTTTGTCCAAACAAAGAGAGAAAAACGATAATGAGGAGGAGGAGAAAGTCTTGAAAAAAGGGTAATTGGTAAAGTTGAAGGCATGCTGAAGACTGAATGATCGAGAGGAAGAATAGGGTTTGAGGACGTACCAGGACGATCGGTCATTGCACAAGTGCCAGGAGATTTTCTTCCGGCAATCGATCCCACCCCATTCCCATCATCACCTCGTCCTCTTGGCACACCTATGCTACCGACTAACTAACTTTGACACCAACTGCGTATAACTCAGTGTCCGTTACAACGAAAACTTTTCCCCTAGATCTAAACTCTGACAGTTGGTTCACTCGGTGCATCAAATACTCTCAATTTTGCCATGATATCGATTCCACGGTCCATCGTTGCTCAAACACCAAACATCACATACCCCAGACCAATATGTAAAGTGGTCACGTCAAGTTTGCCTTGGCTGTTACGATTCACCGGCATTTCAAGTTTCCAAAGCCACACGGGATGATTAAATTGTCATACGGTACTCACTTTCACGTGATAACACAAACTGTTTCAACTCGGTGAATCGGTTGAAGGGTTCGGCCACTTTTATTTGGAATGATGTGTGGGTGAGGTGAAATACCGTCAGCTGGAGCTACAAATTGCCGGTATGGAACACTTTTACCTGCAACTTGATTCAATTTTCCTGGGTTACGTGAAACTCCTGGACAACTGACCGCACGGATCTGTTCGGTCACTGCAGAGTTGACGAGGTAAGGGTAATTGGATACTCGGACACTCTTCTGGCCATTTTTTTTCAAGAGAGAGAATTGATGATGTCACGACGAGAAAATTCCTCCAAACATTTTTCTCTGTGTAATAAAAATTTGGAAAATCAGGGAGAAAATCAGGAAACCTCGGGAGAAATAAATAAATAGTCAATTCTTTAGGCGAGAATATTTTTTTTAAGGGGGAAAAAATGGTCTCGGCTCTAGAATTTTTTTTTTCTAACATCAGGGAACTTTCCTCTGTGGACGACGTCAAGCCGTTTCCATGAAAATTACGACTAACCTGACCATAAAATTTCAACTCTCTCACCTACACTTAAATTGTGAATTTTCTTTTGCTGAAAGTAAGATAATTTTTATCTGTGGAGAATTGGATAGAGGGGAGTGTGTAACGATGATTCGCTGCTGTTTTTTCCACCAATTTTCTAGTCCAACGTTTTATGCGCGTATGAAAATGTTGCCGAGATGTCAGCGGTTTAATAGCGGAAATTCGCGTTTGTAAAATCCCCGTGTGTTTTTCATGTCTTCCGTTGTAAATAACGAAGGGGAGACAGTGTCGTAAATCAGATTGCGAATGTTAAGAGGCAAGGCTAAAGGAAAATTTATGCCTATCGAACGTACTCGGGCTCGATGCATTAATTATCGTCATGTATGGTTGATTACATGAGAAATTGAAATATCGCCCTGGGTCGGATTTGTCGGTATCACCGGATATTGGTGACTGTATATAGAGATAAATTCCTTAAATAAATTCCAATGTACGACACTAATCGTTATTTAGGGGAAAAAATAACGAAATTTTGAGTTTCTCAATTGATTCACTAGAATTCATGAATTCATTACTGAATTTATCCCAGTGAGCACGCGACTGTGACGTGAGTCAACTTTAATTAAAAATTAATCACCAGTTGTTAAAAATATCTCTCGAACCATTGAAATACCATAAAACACGAAATTATTGTTTGAAATGAACGAAATTGTTCGGGAATTCCCCGGAAAATTCCGCAGTCATTAATTCTCAATTCTCGGTTCCGTTGAATACGTCAATTACCGTAGTGCGTGATACAGAAAAATAGTCGGTTGGAAGATCAGGGGATGTGGGTATAAGCCCGAGCCATTAAGCCCAGACTAGCGGATCGATTAATCAATTCAATTACGCAATAAACCATTTTGCCTCTAACAGGCTTATTGTTTCCTTCTGAAAGATATTATCGATTTATCCGCAAAAACCGTGAATTTTTTCTAGTGTCAAAACAAAAATCACTATTCTCAATTGATCATGTGCACTTGTCGGGGATATTATTACCGTGAGTCACGTGGGTGGCGCATGTGCCAGCATCATTAGCTCGAGCATTTTCCGCTCGAGGGGAGATGAATTGCGTAATTCACGGAATTCTGGTGAATAAACTAAAATCAACTTGAGGTGTAACTGACGAAGTCGTATAAAATTCCACATTTAATTCTCTAAAATTAGGACTAAAATGAAAATTTGAAATTCCATGAAGATCTCCCCCTGAAATGTACCCAGGAAGTGTTAACAAATGTTAAATCGCCGGTATTCATTACCCCTATCGGTACTCACCAGGAATTTTGCGGGTGATTATCTACTCTCGGGCAACTTCCTAGGGGCGGTGAATCTTCAATGATCGCGAGGAACCAGCCTCTATCCCAGGGTGAACTTTCATCCGCTATGGGTCCCCCGGAAAACCCGGTGCAGTGCACTATGGAGTTTTCGAAGGTAGCAAGTAGTTACTCGTAATATTTGCCAGGAAGTATTAAGAGTTGCGAGACTAGTGGGCGGAAGAAAATGTGGCTGTAGCCCTCTTCCGCAATTTCCGAGTTGCCACACCATCTTTCCAAACTGACCGCCATTGGATTATTCCATTAGAAGGGAATGTTCATCGGATGTACCTGAATCAGCCGGTAATCCAAATTTTACTCACAATAATCCATCAAGAAATTCACCAGCATCGACAGCGAAGACAATCGTCGGATTCAGCGGATTTTTTTAAATAAACAAATCAACTGTCAACTTATGATTCCACTGGGTCTGAGAATAAGCCGGGGTTAGCCAAATATTGGATTGAAGAGTGAATGCTCACGTGAGATTTTAGATACAACTTTGAATATAAATATTACGCACTGCCGGGGGCTTAAGGATTTACGTTATTATAGGGCACTGGCTTAAAAGCTAATACCGCCCAAACTCCCGGGGACTTAGTGGCTCCTGGATTTTGCATTGTACTCTAAATTTCAAGAGACCGAGTTTAACCGGTGGCGGAAATTTACCAACCTAAACTTTGTTCTTTAACGATACACGAACAACTCTTCAACTGTATTAATTCGAGTGTGTGTTGAGAACACCGAAGGTAAATCATTATCAGTAAATCCCCTCGTGCTTCCGAGGACCTAACATTTGTCCGTCCGATTTTCATCCAATTTCCAATATCCATTATCATAATTTAGTCGCAATAAAAAAATCTGTGCGTGTATAATTAATATTTATTTCGCCCTCATGCTGTTTTGCGCACGGCGATAGCACAGAATTGAAGAATTGATCTCGCTCTTATCTAAAACGAAGTTATCAACATCATTAAGACCTCGGTGATGCCAGATGGATCTACCGCATCGCAGTAACGAGGTGCGTGATACTGTGATAGATTACGCCTACCAACATGATCAAGGTTTCCATTGCTCGTCGATGTGGTTGAGTCAATCGATTTGCACCGTTTGACTGAGGGAGCCATTGAGATATTGAGTCATTGACCCATCGGGGTCGACTGTCTACATGATCAATGTGATTGTCCACTTGAGTGGAGCGACTGATCGACCCTCTTTCTCCTGGAAAGATCGTAACCACCTGCACCGAGTGACCATTGTCACGGATGGCAAGTCATAATGCCCCGGATAATCCTGAGTTTGATGTGCAGCCTGATTCTCCAGAGGGAGACGTTTATGGAGATCAATGGAAGTGCGTCAGGTATCAATCATTTACCTGTTGAAAAACTTCATGTTCATTGGAGCGAGAACAAGTAGATCGCAGTAGCTCCACCACCGATTGGTCATTTGTCCGATCTAACAAAGTGTTTCTGCATTTGGTTATACTGATTTTTTCAAATCAATCAAGAGATAATACTGATATAAAAATAAGAAAGGAAAGCCATTTCGAAATATCTCGACTGAGCGTTATTAAAATTTCGCCAAATATTTAGCCCCGGATATTTCCCGAACGAGGGGTGATAGAAATCCCCGGTAAACGCACGCTGAAAGCCCTTTCAATTTCAAATGAATGGGCGGGTGATTTCTTTTGAATAAAAAATCGACAGCTCGAACGCGACCGCGAAGCCGTAATTACACCTCATAACACGACTCCGGAAATAACATGGCCACACACGAGCCGAATGACGCTGAGTTCCAACGAGCTAATGAAAATCCATTCCTAACCCCATCAAGCCAACTGTTAATAGCCCAGTAGCTGGGCAAACCCTGAAATGATTCGCCGCAAACTTGACCAGTGACCAGGGCATTATGCCCGAAAGGACACAAATACCTCAGCGTCAAAGGCGTATATACATTACATGCTTTACCGATGATAAATGTGACCAGACGTATATGGGCAGTTCATGGGCTGCTACCGACAGCCTCATACGTCAAACCGTTACACTGACCTATACACTGAGTGCAGAGAGCAGTGATTATATCACGGCCACCAGTGTATCGTCCAAATGTGCACACTTGTGCATACACGCGTGACTCCAGACGTCCATTATCCAAAATTCGCGCACAATAATTACAATTCTCACTCCCTCTCACAACCAGTGGCCAGGGGAAACCTCTGGAGTTGTCCTGCATTTGGTTTTGGCCCCACCCTGGAACAAAGTGCCAAGCATATATCGCGGGGGATGTTGACGTTCTGGACATACACAACACCCAGGACCCACCAGCAATACGAATAGTTAGGTGTCGAGTTCCAGTGGATTCCGTAGCGTTTGCGGAATGGAATGCTTTGCATAATGCTCAAACCCCTCTTCGCCTCTCTCTATCTACCATTTCGACCTGGTTACCAGAGTTTCTCGGAGACGGTGCGAGGTGGTGGCCACCGGGTTATGAGTACACCCCAAGGGGCTCCAAGCGCTGCCCTCCAAATTACTCATACAGGATCACTTAATAACATGTACTGTAATCTAGTGACTGGAAATTTAAAGTCAAATGATTTTATCGAATATTTCGATCGCTTCTGACAAAATATATGAAATTTATAATGAAATTTCTGTAGATTTATCTGAACACTCTATATCAATACGAGAAAAAAAAATTGGCGAATGAACCAATAAAGTTGCAAATGGCGGTAGTGAAATTTTTCCTTAGCTGGCATTTTGCATCTCCTTTCTTACGCCGGCGCTACAATTTTTCTAAAGAATTTTCCTTCATATGTAGCACCCGACAGTCTCCCATTTTATTAAAATTTCGCTGACGAGCGGTGCGGAAAAATATACACCCTAAAATTTATATTTGAGGGTAAAAAATTTCGTCAAATATTGTTGGACAGAAAAATTTTCTAGTCCGCGTGAGACACTCCAATTACTCTGCAAATAGCAAAGATCGTTGGAGAAAGTCGAATGACGGGTGAATTGTGGAGAAAGAGTTGACTTCCAGTATTACGTATCCAAGTGTATGTGATTCAGCCACTGAAAAATATCCATGTGTGTTGCACACGCGGGTTTATTACTGAGAGCAATAAATAACGGTCCAGTACACACGTCGTCGAATAAAATACTCGAGTTCTTGGCTAGCTGATGGACAACGCACGCGGGAAAAACCTCGAAACACGTTTTCATCCAGGATTTTGCACACGTCTGGAAATAACAGACGGCCCTTCACTCCATTAGATTCAATTCCTCAGGGCGAGAGAGTGGCCACAAAATGGTATATCCAGGGTAAAACTTTATGCCAGTACCACTCACAGTTGACGCACTCTCAAACCCCGCGTCGGCAATTTTTTTTTCCTTTTGCTTTCCTCTTTTCCATCTGATTTCCCTCGGCTTTTCTCCCAATGACTCTGTCTTTTTCACTCGCTTTCTACTTAGTTCGCCTCTCCCATCCACTCCAGGACATTCCATTAGAGTGAAGTTCGATAACGATTGCCAGCGGCGTTGGAAAAAAAACTGTGGGACTCTACTGAAATCGAAAATCACTCCCAAACGTCTCTTTTACGAGATGAGTTCGCCAGTTTGCAGAAGTAAGGATAGGAAGATTTAATTTAATGGAGAATGGCGATTGAGACCGTTGGAGGCGGCCATCGGACGCTGAGCTAAATTTACACGGCCATTTAAACAGATGGGAATTACCAAAAAAAAAAAAAAAATACAATTACGATAACAAGATTATTTACCTCAGTCGAAAAAATTTCTGCTGAAATTTCCAACACGTCTCATGTCCCCATCTTTTTTAAATAAATAAATACTATGAATTTCTGGTGGATTATTCCATGAAAAGGTTGACGAGAATTTTTGAAAATGAGTTTTAATTGCAAAATGCCCGTAAATTGTGTTTTCTCTGTGTCTCTGTTTTCTCACTGATTCTCACAGCTATTTCAACAATGGGAGAAAGTTAACAACTACTTCCTCAACATTTTATGGTAATTTGCACTGTTATTTGGTCTGAGTGTATTTTGCACCGTTGATCCCCCGGTACGCATCCTCCGTGATGTACAGTGACCGTTGCAATGGCATCAATGCAATACAACTTTAGCACACGCGATATTCGCATACAGCAGGCCAATATCATGCGATATCATGACTGAAATACAGCCGCATATTTAATCTCTTTATTACCGTATAATAAGCCCACGTCAAGCTGTACAATATTCATTAATAACAGGATCGCAACAACGTGGCATTCATAAACTCTTGTTAGAGTATTTAACGTCATCAAAAATGGTAGTGAACAGCTTTTCCTACACGTGTTAACCCCGAAAAAACCAATCACTCCCGGAACAATGATAATCTTAATTGGAATCTTATCTCGGTGAAACGTCCGTGCGAAACTATATAATGAGCTTCACAATAAAACTCCGACACATCCTTTCTGGAGCCCCCTCTTCCTCAACAATCAACAACTCATTTTCATTCTGCCTCATCTGCTTTTTACCCGGTATAATTAGGTGCATTAAGTGTATGTAACGTGGTATTTCCAATATCTCAAATGGTGAGAGGAAGTATTTGTAGAATACGAGAAATTGCGGGGGGAAACTGAGGCTGATACTCGGGAAAAGGGGCAAATGAAATGGCAAAAGGCTGATATCGTATTGCCGCATCATGCGGTTTTCCTATCTCAAGCGATACATTTCCTAGATGGGCTATCGTATCGGTTACTATCGCGAATGTACACGCAACGGGGTTTTATTGAACGGTAGTGCTACCGCGTTCGGCCCAGCACTCGTAGTGTCAAGGGATGCACCATAAAAATTCATGTACTTCGGGTATATAAATTTTCTTCCTCTCACGGAATTTTTTATCCACAGATCGGATATTTGGTGAGGCCTCACGTAAACTCCACCCTCCACATATTTTTTTTTACATTATATATTTTATACTCCGATAATAAATTCTCCACAATTAACAGAATAATGAATAAAATTCATTGCGAGTTCAATTTTTGAATTTAGAGGCGGGAAAAACCCGTAATTGAAAATTCTTTCGAAAAAATTCAGATTAAAATTCCCGGAAAACAATTATCTACTGTGCCCCGAGAAAATTTCGAGAATTTTCTCATTAAAGTTAATTAATTCAAAAAGTAACTTGTGGAGTTACAAATAATTGATGGGAGAAATGGAAAAGTGCGCATCGATCCGCGGAATCACGAAAATTTTGCGGGATTTTCTAGAAGAGCGGTTCCGGTTGGATTATCGTGCGTTTTATCAGATGCGGAGTTCCAACGTCGATAGATTGTCACGGTTCATTGCGCCATATCGTTTGATTATGTTCAACGTCATGGAGAAATGGTAGTAATGGTTTCAGGGGGTGGACTGATGCGGAAGTTGTCGAGATGCTTCCGGGAAATCACCCCAAAGGGACAAACGGTCTGAGATCCCCCGATATCCATAAATTGTCATAATCACTCTGACCTCAGTATCCATTTTCCCAGTCGCCCTCGACGAGCTTCAAAAATCAAATTTTGCAAATCAATTCATTCTTCCATTTCATTTTATAAATAAATAATAAAATCAACCACTTGATTCCTTGAATTTTTTCATAAATCAGAAATCCCGCGATTTTTGGATATTGATATTGAATAAAAAATCGTGTAACTGAAAATTCAATGGGGATTGACTGATTTAATTTTTTTTTTAGATTCCTGAGAGCGCAGGTGGAGGCTTTTGATGCAAAATGATTTCTGTATGGAGTGAAATACTCGTCTCACGGTGGAGGAACGGGGATGTGTGTATGTGTACATCCGATGGGGTCCCCATGACACTCGAGACGTGGGAGGTGAGCACGTGTCCACTGCATCATTAGTGTTCCAATGGCTGTTACTCGGAGACCCCGAGAGGTTCTTCCACATAACGACCCCCTGTTATTTTATACCGTAATATCCAATTCCACTGGATAAAGTGTAATACGATGTGTATGGAATAGTAGTGGATGGACTTTCAGATGGATTTAGTATAAATTCGCCAGTTAGATGGGCTCGTCACACTCTCAAATTTTCATCTTAATTCCCAGACCTGAATTCCATAAATCCTTATCATGTTGAATTCGCATTGAAATTTCACTGAAACCCCCCGGATTTCCGTGAATTCTGCACAAGCTCCAATTTCCACCATTTCCCTCCCTTTTCAATGTCAGTCATGCGAATTATTGTCAGATTTTTCTGACAGCCCAAGACAGATTTATGGAAAATCACAAAAAGACATGACTCGAGTTTTTAAGATGAAAATTATATTTTTAAACATAATATTCTCCGGGAAAATTGTCTTCATAAAAGTAAAGAGGAGACATTGCATAATTGTCAGATAATTTCTGGAGCTTGGGGAATTTTTGGTATTGATTTATTATTTATGGGAAATTACCAATCAAGTGTCGGATAACAGGAGGTGAAATGGAGAGTTGGTGTAACACAATTTTTGGAGAGTTTCTGTGGTATGATCATGCTGGTTCCATCCTTTCGCTGTTTCATGCATAACAGACGCATTCTGCATAACGTAATATACCACTTCATATTGAAACTCGAATGCTGAAGGTACACACGCCTCTCCCGACAAGACGGAAATAGAGTGAATATCTAGAGAGCCATGGTCCCGAGAGACGTTGAAATTGCACTGGAGATGTAATGAGAAGGAATTTATCACCGGGTTTCCGGATATTGCATGGGATGCGCTCAGGGGGATGGTGTGTATTCTCGTTTGGAATTGGAGGCAAAGTTTCCGGAGGGGAGACTAGGTGTGCTGGGCATGCTGGATGAGGTTCCAGAGTTGCTAACGGAAGTAATTAATCGCTCTTTACAGAGCGACTCGTTGTGAAGGTTCACTTGTGGACATTCTGAGTCATCATTGTGAATGATTATATTTTCCAATGATGTAATGAGATCGTCACCGTTGCAATTGCACTTGAAATTTTTATTTCAACCGAAACATCCAACAGCGACAAATATTCTGGCAGTTTTCAATTTTCAGGTCAAGGATTAATTTTTTATAAATTTTTAATAAATTGAAATATTTCATTGAATAATTAATTATCGTTCACCATCAAAGCCCCAATTTTCAAGATTAATGGGAAATTTAGGGAAGAATTTAATTAATTAAATTTAAATTGAGGAGAAATTTTCAGGTGAACATCTATTTTTAGATGAAATCTAAAATGGAGAAGTAGAATGACTTCTTTATTTTGAAGTACGAGATGTATTTTCTCCGTTTGTCATTTCAGACAGCCCTGTCTGATCAGAAAACTCCCACACTACTGCCATCAATTCGAAATCGAAATTGGAATGAATCCGTTCCACGCTGTGATGAAAAATCGAGACGAGAGGATGGAATTCCCTTAGAAAATATAACATAACGTAATTGGTAACGCGAACCACCCGGAGTCGTCTTCCCGGAGTATCGGAAGACACTAGAGTGTATCACACGACACATCTGCAACCGTAGACAAAAAAAAATCGGCAACGTGGGCGTCGATGGAATGCACTCTTTCTCTTTCTCATATTCCAATAGACAATTAACTCGATGAAGCAGGTCCCATTGATTCGACTAATAACCCAATAATCATTACTGAAGCCTCATAAAAAGCCGAATTAATTGGTCGTACGAGATTAAATCCCCCGTTCCACCAAAAATCGTCAATATTCCATTTTAATTAAATTCTAAATCCTCTGGAGTGGTACCACAAAATCATAATTCCACCGTTGAAGATGGAGGGGCACTCACTGGGGATAATGAATCATTTGAGCATCGAATAGGCATTTTGTATCCCTGGTAAATCGATGGCCATTGGTGGAATGGAACTTCCAAGTGGAAGTTCAAATCGAAGTGAATGCGAGGTGCAGCGCACGATGTTCTATTATCGGTGCACAGTTCAGGTAGAGGTGGCCATGAATATTTCCACTTTACATACCTACGGGTACGTTTGAATTCCGTTCGTTCAATCTACTTCATTGAATATCCACTTGTCTGTTCATTTCAATAAAATTTCGGGAAGGGAGCAAATAATTCATCACCAGGAGTCACTGATTGTTAAAATTGAGAGATAAAAAATAGACAGTGGAGCTTCGAATTTTTCAATATGAAAATTTGTGCATTCGTGGAAAACGGGATTCCGTCACCTGAAATTTAATACAGATAATTTTTTTTATTGCGTGCAGTTCAAAGGGTACATGGCGATGGCCTCCAGGTGCTAACAAATCCAAGGAGACAATGCACAAACGTCCCACCAACAACTTCCTGCATCATTCCTCACGACATTCTTCCAATGCAACCGGCGATACTTTATCTCCAGAAAGTATTGGGAGAGAATTGCTTAAATGCGTAGTCCTCTGTCATCCTGCTAACTCCGGTCCTGATATACGATATGATTATCCGTGATTATAGTGCGAACGGTAGTCGAAGACACCGAGTTGAGCAGTAATCCTTTCCATAAAGAAGTTAACCTCCGGCGTTGTAACGTTTCTTTACGACAACTCGTTGCTTCTGCCACAAAGTATGCGTTGAGCGTTAAAATCCAACTATTCTCTTTACTATCTTCCACTCGTCTTTATGGCATCACGTGTCTCGATGTCAAGTTTGCGGAAAGTCTCTCCCTCAAACAGCGTTACAATGTTTGTTGTGGATCGTTTGAGTGCCATAAAAATTATCTTCCAAAACGACAATTCAATTTCGACGTTGAGTTGACGCTGTTAACATCATTCCTGAATTTTTTTTAAATATGGAAAGTTTCCCTGAAGCCCCAAGGACGAGTCTAATCTATCCGAGGGAAAAACATGAAAATCATTCTGAAGCTTTTGAAGTTAATTCCGAAGGCGAGGCTCACGGGGAAAAAGTTGTATGACGGCATGTCTCATCGTCTAGTTGGTTAATCGGCGACGGCATCGGACAGTAAAAAGACCTGGAAGCAGCCACAGGGGTTTGATATGGACCCGAGGTATATCATCGAGGTGCAGCAGCTCCAGGAGTGCTTCACCTGAAATCACGCTCTTGACGGACCTTCCGCACCATTCGATAGGCTTATCGCCATGGGGATCGACCAGATGAGCAAAGATGAGAAAACACATTGAAGATTCGTGGTATAGATAAGAATCCGTCGTCCAGGAAGTCGCGGGATTTCATTCTCCACGCGTAGAAGCGATAATGCGAGGTGGAGAACAGCAATTCGCAGCTTCCGTATGTGGTGAGGTGGTCGTTACATTGGATGATGTGAATATTCACTGACTCGTCATATGAGGGCTTTCACTTTTTATTTGGACAAAAAAAATTCAATACCGCTTCGGGGTCTCATGTCGAGTGGAGCATTAAATTCCAATATGAAAAAGGTAACAGCAGCTGAGGAGCAACCCCACGACGGTGAATTGTTTTTCGTAGCATTTTACCACTTGGCCACTTGATAGCCAATAAATCAAATGCGCGCGACCTCGTTTATCATCCTTACCACGTGGATTTGCAAGGAGCCACGTGACTTTTTACCTCTCATTTTACCTGCACTCCATTGCAGCCACTTACCAGTGAGCCCGAGACATGGAAAATCCTCTGCCTTGAGACAGGGTTGAAGAGTCACGTTGTGCGTTTCACAAGTGAAGGCACACAGCTGAACACACCGATAAATCAAACCCCGTGATCCATAAATCATGCAACGATCCGCCATTATCCAGCGCGTGAAGCCGCCAGTTGAGTTTAGAGATAGCTCAGACGCGAGTTGAACTTTTCCTCAAACAGCCGCGGGAATACATAAATAAATGAATGAAAGTCCTCCAGGGGGTGTGAATTCCACCGGCTGTTCACTTTCCATCGTGGCGACACTGCGGTAGAAAGTCACCAAGATGATTTGCTGCTGACTGAAAAATTCCTGTCTCCCAGTAGCTCTGCCACTTTTCGCTCTACATTCCACCAGTGGTATAACCCGCTGGCCAAGAGTTGACGGTTACCTCGTGGAATGCACTCAGATCTCGACAAATTGATGGCCCGAGAGTTCATCCGGTGGCCACAGTCATCTTCCCTCACGATAACCCCGGAAAATTCTCATTCTCCAACTCGCAAACTACCACGTACATTCTACCTCACCCCGACCACTCGAAAACAACAAGTATTTCTCTTAATTTCCACCGGTCTAGATCCTCATGATCCTCACAATCTCCACCAAGACAAGACTTAATGCGGGTTGGCGTTAAATATTGGTTCATAAATTCTCATGCGCTCGTGACAACCAAGTGTAAACTTGGGGTGGAATACTCTGGTTGTACCGTTAGTCCATAACCATGGGTGCTTATTTGGACTTGGTGGTTACAGCTACAATTATCTTGCTAAAGCTGGCTGTTTTGCATTCAGCAGCCGTTCAAGAGCACAAAATTGAGTGCTGACAGCATCATTATCCGGTACTCGCGCCGCTTTTGAATCACTTCGGGGTATTGAGCAAAATGATTGTTCTTAATTTGAGGTAATGGGAGAATTGACGTTGTAATTGGTGTCATTGAGCATATGGAAATTAGAAAATGGGGTTGTAAACACTGAGCAATGTTCTTCATTGGAAAGATCAAGGAATAGGCTAGACAAGAATTTCTCGTTTCAGTTCAGTTTACTTGAAATTACCATTTTTTCAGCCCTCACTCCTTCCACAATGCAGGAATTGAATTATTCCTTCGTCGCGACCTCGCGATAACCTCTCCCCCCACCCTTCCCCCCACACCCGCGACTTTGTGCAGTTCCATTAATGGATGAATGGCTTTTGTTCAACAGCGACAATCGGTGAAAGTGGCTCTCTGGATCATAGCAGTTGGAAGGGTCTATTCCGGAACATGAGCGATATATAAAGCCGGTGCCATAAATGTCTTGGTCACGAAGTGCCCTCTCAAGCGTGCGCAAACAGCTACTTCCGGTAGACATCCTCAGACCCTCCGATAGTAAATCGATGCACAGCGAATGGATATCTATCTGGATTTCAAGGCAGAGATATGGTGCAACCCGCGTTACGACCACTCACTTTGTAAATTGGGTATTGAATTGATTTAATTGATGAGTGTGTGGTTCGTTAAGGGTTGCAGAGTGTAAATGATCAGTCGGTTACCCACCAGCTAGATGAAATAGCTTGGATACCTGCAGAGCGTCATCAAATCGAGATGAGAGGGAGAATGAGCTGAAGTAATGGATGATGAGGGGTGAAGGGGAAGGTAAAAAGTCTAATGAGAAACGCAAACCAATTAAAACGTTGAATTTGTAATTAAATGAGATGGTGACGGTTAAACGCAATTGCGGTGCTGAAGGTAACGAGTGGTTTGATTGGTCTCGTGTACAGTATTCTCCTAATTATGACGGAGAATAACAATAATTGGATTCCTCAATGCAGGTCTTCATCAATATCGTAAATAAACTTGGCTTGATGAAGCTCTCGAGGGCATCATAATACCGAGAAATCGTTATCGGTTTTCCCAGTGCTTTTCAAGGAGATACAAACGTCTGATTTCTTCGGGAGTCGTCTCCTGTTTTATACTTGGCTACTCTACGGTTATAAAACGAGTGAAAAAAACTGGTGGGAGGAGGGACACGTAAGAGAGAAAAAAAAGTTTCCTCAAGTTTAATGTTAGTGGCCCATGAAACTCTTGAGTTTTCTACTCAATAGATGAAACTTACCCACTGGTCTTGGGGTTATGTGCAGGACTCTCGGGTCACAAGTTTCTCCAACCTCTGGGGTCTAGTGACACCAAAATAACACCGACAAAAGTCCTTACCTGAAATGCATTAAAGTGGAAAAAAAAAATTAGTCATAATAATTATAAAGTTGAATCACGGAGGGGAGATTAGAGGTGTACATGATTGGAATTTTTAGAGTGTCGTGTTAAAATTTGTCCGAGCTTTTGGGGATTGTTGTTTAGCAAACGAAATGAACAAACTTTGCGGTCTTGGCGGGCGAATTCAGACGATTCTCCGTGAGTCTCGGTGCACAAGTTACCATTATATTTCTACTTGGTTTAATTTTCTGGGAGTCTGGACTATCAGAGCTGAAGCATTCCGCGAATGAGGGAACTATCTGCTGCGATGTTAGGGGTGTGTAAATGTAAACAACCGGTGAGTTGCGGGAGATGAGCTCCGATGAGAAAAGAAAATGCGGAGGAAATAATACTCTGAACAAAAAGGAAGTTCATCAAAAAAAAAAAAAGTACTGAGTCTACTCGATTTTCGGCTTTAATGGGAGATAGAACAGCGAATAGGAATGGAGAATTTCATTTCCTTGGAGGTAAAATAATTTTTTTCCATCGATTTTTCCGATGTCGCAAACGTTAAATTTTCTTCTAAAGTCCTCTCAAGTCCCGTAAATACGATGCAATCGGTGGAAAATTCTCGCGGCAATATCTACGCATTTTTGCAGACACATAAATCCGCCATAAATGGAGTAATGAAGCGGTGACGCTTGCTCCACATTGAGAGTGCTCATTGATAGTTGTAAAAGTGGAGCCGCGGATCATTTAATGACCTGACGGATATTCCCCGATCGTTATGAAAGACGGTACTGGGAGTTGGTGAAAATACTATAACAGTACGTAATTATCCGTATTTCGTTGCTCGTAAAATTCCGTCGGATGGAGGTCATAATCCAGAATGGCTCAGGTTATTTCGAAACGATGTCTCAAAGCGCATTCAACCATTTTACCGATGTTGGGTGCGCGAGCATCTAATAACGGAAATAATTAACTCCAATGCCACCATTCAGCTCACCAGATATGCATCGTCATTAATTAACAAATGACACAGTGGCACAGTTCTTTGAATCTCATAGACCAAGTGATCACGAGACTCGTAATAATATCCGAGAATTGTAACCGTCTGGACTAGACCCCGGAAACGTCTATTGATTCGCAAATCCATTAAACTCCGGGGAGACAAGACAGTTCAATGTGGAAGAAAGCCTTTTGGATTTAAAACTTTAAATTGGATCTCTCGAGTTGGGAAAAAAAAAGAGGCGGATGGAATAAGAGATTGGTGAATGATAAATCTGGATACCTGAAGAGGAGTGGCTTGAAGAAGTCGCGAGAAAATAACGGTGGGAGACGATTTTTACAATTAATGTAGTTTGAGGAAAGTCAGAAGCAATTACTGAAACAACTGTGGGCTCGATCTAGTTGTTCCGAGTATTTTCAAACTCGCACGGGATTCTAGAAATTTTTCCACCGGAGTTGTTAAGTTTTTACCCTCCCCAGCCGAGTCCGATGAAAAATGTAAGCCGCCGAGTGAGCAAATTAAAAAGTTTCAACCCTTGCTCATGATAGTTATCGTTATATTGTGGGTTGAGGGCTACTGGGGCTTCTGGTCAGGTTAATAATATCCTTTGGATACTTTATATGGTGGGGTATGGCGCTAGGGAAACTTTCGAGCCATGCGCACCGTATGTTTGCCTTCACAACTTGCTTTCCTCCAGCCCCCGAGGAAACTTATTCTCGGCTTTCTCCTCTCTCTTCTGGGACTTAATATGCGGTGGAAAGATCACGGGAAAGTTGAATGCTTGTACCGGCAAAGGGATTCACTGTCAGAATTCGCGGATGAGCAACAATATCCCAAAGTTCTCTTATTTACCGAGAAAATTATTCAAGGAATTTCAACAACTCATTCAAATAGAATTTCAAAGAGATTTTTATAATTCAATATTTCCCACATCGTATTGGTTTCCCCGGAATTTTTCAAAACGCTCGACATTCCTGTGATCATTGCAATTTAAAAAAATGTTGGGAATTAAAAAACAATATTTTTTACGGGATTAAAAAACAATATTTTTTACGGGATTAAAAAACAATATTTTTTACGGGTTTAAAAAATATTGATTGAACGAATCGTTCAGTGTTGTCTCTGGTGCGGCGTAAATTTTCATTTCGCGAAATAATTGTCTTCGTGTGGCTGAATGTTGGGACGATGATGTGGGGCAGATTGAATGAGTGATGGTCTCATGAGTCTAGCAATACTGGCTGACTAAAGGATGAATTTTATGACATTTTCAGACGATATTTTTCTTTATGGAATGCACTCGGAATATTTACAGCGTGTACCACCGTAAAGGAAAATTTACAGCTGAATCCAGCACCCGTCCTCTGGGTCATAATCGTAAACGTAGGCTATCGGATCGGGGGTGTCTGATGAGACGCTGTAACTAGTAGATCCAAATACGGTAACAGTAAATCAACAATGGTTTAACACTGATTAGAGACTTTACCGGCACCGAGAGACGGGTAGACTTTGAGATGGGGTGGTTAACTGTGTCTCGGGTTTAACTGAGGCCTCACATCGCCGCGGGGAAAGTCGATTGACTGCGCCTGTGAATCGTGTTAATTGAAAATACAAACCACCTCTTGGTGGTGTATAGAGTTTCGGTGGAATATGTAATATGGAAAGTTAATTGGGTATGTAGAACTAACACATGAGAATTGCTGATTAGATGTGCCTGTCGAATTTGGGGTAATCGAGTTTGCTAGGCGGAGTTGGATGCAATCGGGTTGAGTCGACATATCCGGCGAAGACAGAGGATTAATAAATTTATGTTATTCTATTTTCACTTCTGTTTCTGGTAATATTAGCTAATTTTGGGGGATTTACAAATGCAATTGCAGTAATTAAAATACCGAAAAATTCGAAAAAATTCTGAAATGTTCACGCGAAATTCAACACTTCAGCTCATTTAATTATAACCGTTAATTGGATGAAAAATTGAGGTAAATAACAGGTCTTTATCGTGTTCGTTATTACAGTCAAGTAGAGTATTAACCTAGGGAAGAAACAGAGTGAAAAATGTGCAGCGATTCGAACGATCTCTCGCCTCATCCGGATTAGATCCCTTCTATAATCGATCGATATATTAAAAATGGATAAAGAAAAAGAATACAAAATACTTTCTCGATTCAACTTTGAAAGTTTCCCCCCGGGTCGAGGGTTTTGAATGAGATTTCTCGCGGCAGTTAGTGGGTTTTGGAACCATATTTCAAGGAAAATCGGATAATACACTGCATGCACACTCTGGAAAAATAATAAATCCTAGGAAAAGGCGATTGAATCCCCCAGGATGAAAATCTCCCCGGGGATCAGTGTCCAAGTTAGAGAGATAGCCTCAGCTATAATTGAATCACGTGTACCTCCCATTTCTTCCAACATTTTCCATTATTTCGGTATTCTCGAATGTTTATTCTATCACATGTCTACCGAGGAGGTACCAACTGTCCGGTATTGTGGATCCCCGGGTAAAAAAAACAAAATTGTAATCGGAATATATTTTCCAAATTTTCCAAAAATTTCTGGACAACTTTTCAGAAATTTTTTTTATGAAACAAAAAAAATTGGGAAACACAACAATTTTATTTTTGGGGTAGGTTTTGGAAAATTTTTCAAAACATTTCCCAAAAATACAATTCTTTTGATTCCCAATTTTTTTCTAGTTTCAAAAAAAATTTTCTGAAAAATTTTCCAGAAATTTTTGGAAAATTTGGAGAAAATATTTCGATTATAATTTTTTTTTTACCTGGGTGGCTTGAGTGAACAATACGAGAATGCAAAATGGTGATGAAAAATGAATAGAGTGAATGAGGAAAAAGTCGATGTATGGATGAGCAACATGTTCGAGGCGTTGATGGGTGTCTGCCGGGTCACTTCACCGTTGCAAGGGCCTCTCTGGTGTTACCTGTCGGCGAACCCAAGCCAGATATGCTCAGCTGCAAGTACTCAATGTAAGTTTCAATCGAAAAAAAAAGAAACTTACGTAATAACAAGCGGAAATTAAACAAGTATCCATCAAGGCGACAAAAAAATCGAGTAATTCACCCAAACGAAATGTCTAAAAAATTCCAGCGATTCGGACCAACGAAAGCTGATAAATCTAATTAACGTGCAATTAATTTTTCAAGGGGTTCAATAATTTTTCCATTATTGAGGGTAATAGAGTGGCTCCGGGAAAACATCAGAAACCGGGTGACCAAACACGGGTTAAGGAATAAATGTAAAAAAAAAAAATGGCTGCAACTGTGGAGCAGAGTCCGTTGTTACAAGAACAAGACTGGAAACTGTCTCGTTAGCAGTTGGTTGGCGCGCGCCACTGACACTCCGAGTCCCAGGGATTTTCTTTTACTCAAGACGAGGTCTTGAGGTTCTTGCTGATTGCACTCGTGCAAGACCCCATTCCACGTCAGACTGTCCGTCCTTGATTCATCACGCATTTGGGAGCATTAGCGGTTTCATTCGTCTCGGGATTTTAAACAGAGTTCGCGGTCAGTTGGCTGCTGCAACCTCTCACGTCGGTGACCCCGTGTGAATTGGCATTTAACACGTGTGCTCTTGTACTCGTTATTAGGTAAAACGGGATGCTAATACTTTTTCGAATTGATTGTTTGCGGGGAGGGAATCGCCGGTTGACACACTTCGAGAGGATCCCGCATGGAAAAACATATAATCCAAATATTATAACTGATATATATTTTTTTAAACCGGAATTATGCAAATATATATATTAAGCGGTGATATATGGTTGTAGATATTTGACAATATATTTTAATTCAGATGAATTTTATAATGAATGTCGATCATATTTCGTGAATTTCTGGGTACTCGAAACGAGTGCAATCGGTAAAAAAAAAATAAATCGAGACATCGCCGAATGGACGGTAGTTTTTGCTAAATCACGTTCTAATTCCACGTCAGAGGTATCTCCCCTCAACTTTACGACATCATTCCCCTGAGAACGAGGGGGTTCGTCACTGAATGAATACCCATCGAGAATACCAATTTCCAAGCATGACTCTCACTTCCAGATTGTGCACCAACCGCAAGTACCATCGCAAACTGGTACTTAGAAAGCCACCAATAAATTCTAAAAGTGTCAAATTTCCTCGGAAGCAATAATACGGTCGTTTAAGTCCTCCCCTTGAGCCCCAACTTCCAATGACGCACTTATACTTTCACTCTCCCCCGGAAAGACATAAACCAGAATTATCGGTATAACAGGGCCAGTATGACACCCACTGGCGTACTCACCTCTCCTTGCCAGTGGTTTTGAAACTATTAATTTTTTTATTCACAAACCGCTGCACACCCTTTTTCCAAGGTAATTCCAATGGCTTGAATCCCTGGGAATCGGTGGATCGAGGGGGGAATTCTGGTGGCACCTCAGTACCATCCATTCTCGTTATTTTCTTTCAAGCAACTTCTTGCGGTGGGTGGGACTCGGCCATCTCCAACATCCACAAGAAGGTCAATTCACAACGAGTGGAAAGGAAAATATAACTTCTCTCCTCCATCAATCGTCACTCCTCTTCGGTATTTTCAGCTTCACTGGGAAAATATCGAGGGACAGATGTCACGACAAAATGTGATCGTCCGGTTGGACAATTTTATGCAGTAAAATAATCAGTGAAAAATTGAAAAAAATTAAAAAACAATTAAATTTCAACGCCATTCGCAGCTGAAAAATCAGAAAATCGTGAGAGAGTAGAAATTTGGGGAACGAGTGAGATCATTTAGTCGGACAGCTGTGGATTTTTCAAACGATTTGTAGACACATTCATGGAAATTTTTCTTCGAGGTAAATAACTGGCCATTGATTATTCAGGGAGATGTCTGTCTACCTGGATTGGCGGGGAATTGTGGAATTGAATGTCGCAAGTCGTTAAAACTTTGTGCGGCGTACTGCACCCGATTATGTAATCGCTGGTCTCTTGGAACGAACGATTGTCGATCTTCAGAGGATACCACGATATCAACCGCAATTGACTTCCATTTTCTGAGTTATACCGTGAAAAATTCTCCTCTAAAATGTCCGGTAACAGATATTTCTGGATTTAAAATTTATATCGCAGAAAAATCTGTGAGAAAATCCGTTGAATTCCGGACAAGAATTTTCAACAGCGATATGATTTTTAGTTTCAATTAAAATTCAATTAGACGAATATGGAATTATTATCATTATTGTTATTATTATTTTAATGGAGAAAGCGATAATTGCACGGTGTTGTCCCGTTCGGGTGAAAGTTTGCGCTGATGTTTAACGGAATTGAATCGTTAGTCAAAGGGCAAGACCACAAGTGAATGCGGTAATTACTGCGAGCGTTGAATGCCACCAGAAAATACATGCATTGCACGAAAATTCCACTTATATGTCAGCGTCACGACAGGCAAAACTCGAGACGAGTCGACAAGCGTCGCTTGGCCTTTTGCGAATTACGAAAGTGGCACAGACCTCGATAAGTGGTTCAGATCGAGGGGAAATGTCACTGCAGACTAAATCAGGAAGTGATCACAATTTAACAAAAATATTACAATCATTAGCGGAGAGTCATACTCTCGATAAATCGTGTGTTCGCCAAATTGGAAATTGGGGCTTCCATTTTCACTTCAATGGCTTTCTCGACAAGTTCGAGGGATGCATTCAGATTCATTCTGAACACGTACTGAATTCAACCCTAATCTCTCCCTGAATTTACCTGGACAGTAATGGAAGCAACTGGACAATATTTCCGGTGTTCACGTTTCATCCAAAAACAAAATCGATTTTCTCATCCCGAAAATTTGGTTTTTAAACAAAACGTTGCAATGAGTAATGATTTAATTACCCGGGTAAAAAAAATTGTCATCGGAATATTTTTTCCAAATTTTTAAAAAATTTCTGGAAAACTTTCATTATAATTTTCTAGAAATTTTTACGAATATAATTTCTTCTTTTAATTATCCTGCAGTTCCCTTTCAATATTTAAATATTTTTCAATATTCTAAAAAAACGCCATTGAAATAATAAAAAAAAAATCCCTATTCAAATTTTTGAAAAATTTTTCAAAACCTTTCCCAAAAATAAAATGGTTTTGTTTTTCCATTTTTTTTCATAAAAAAAAATTCTCTGAAAAGTTTTCCAGAAATTTTTTGAAAACTTGAAAAAAATATTGCGATTACAATTTTTTTTACCCGGGTACGAAAACCAAAGAAAACAGTTGTCTTTAATTCAACGAGTTATTCCAAAGAGAATCTAGAAAACCGGTTAAACGCAGTAGAGTAATTTATTATGAAGCAGACAATGGAATGATCCAGTAATGGAGTAATCTCGTAACACAATATGACGTGTTCTTCTCAAGACATGGATCCATCCACAAATAGGTATGGGAAAAGCACATTGGAATTGTTCGTGTCGCGAGATAACAGAATAAATAAGAAGCAAACGTACACATTTATTCACCATAATTGCACTGACCTACTCGTCTCTATCCCCAACATTGTCTACCTGTACAAATAAAATTCATAACCAACACTATCCAACCACGAAGTGCAACAAAGAAATTCCTCAATTCACATAACTAGAGTCAATGTATCAATTATTCTCCGTTCACAGCCACTTGGTGCGTAATTGCCCCGTCATAGTGGGGATTACAAACGATTGCATGTGTTAAATTGTAGTCACGTTGTGAATGAGGATGACCGAGGTGCATAAGTCAGTTGTAGATTTATTTAATTCCATATTTATAAGATGTGGGACGTCTGCCACAGCAGAGTTTCGTGATAATGTCAATTATCGAAATGGGAACGGCTAAATTCCTCTGCCTATGTAATTTCCATCGGCGAAGGGCTGTTTGACGTAATGTGAAAAATACACTGTCTGATTTGATAACAACAATCTCGTGAGGTTAACTTGGTTAACTTTTTACCTAATACTCCTTCATTTTTCGTACCCCCCTCGCACAAACCCCTCGTCGTTCTGGTCTCGGGGTGCCTGCGGTTACTCTGGTTACCCGCAAAAAGCGATGGGGTCACGAGGTAATGCTATGAGAAAAAATTGGATGCATTCATCGTATTATTGGTGAGTGGATAGCAGAACGATGTGAAGAGTTACCAAAGGGGGTTGAAAGAAAATTCCCTGGAAAGGGGATGAGAGGTGGAGCACTAGACTAGTCCCTTTGCAAATTCTCGTCGGGTTGGAAGACGACGGGAAGATCGAGGGGTCGCAAGTGGATAGAATGTCAACGGAAAACCGACAAGGACCATCCACCTGGATGAAAGATATTTCTATCTTGGCTGTTTCCCTCAGTACCCCTCCTACTCTCACAATGCACCCTATTTTTCGTACTTGGCTTTCTCGTCCTCCGTCTCCCATCATGCATACGCCACCTCTCCGGTCCGATAATATTTCGTCAGTTGAACAAACTCCGATGTTTGCCCAACGTACCAGTGAATTCAGGTCACAAATTTGAAAGAACTGAATTTATGTATTCCCATTAAATTCATATAAACTGAAAAATTCACTTGGATCAAATACAAAAATTGAATTATAAATAAAAAAAAAAACATAAATCTGTCGGGTTGATCCAGGACTTTTTTCTGAACATGAGGAATAATGAGGAAGGCGAGACGAGCGTACTACAAGGATTAAAAAAAAATGGCGATTGTGACAATGAGACTTGAAAGCGCGGAAAGAGAGCTTTTGTAAATTCCCTTTGAACGGGAATATTGAAACAATAACTGAATTCTCTGTCGGGATGGGAAATGCTTGGGTATTATCCCCTAGATGCAGCCCCTCTCGTCGTCCCTCACTCCACCCAGAGTTCCTCATTCGAGTACCGATGGTCAACCAAGCCCCCGAGAGTGGACGATAACGAGACGACATAAACCCATGCGCTCGTAACTATTTTTCCCATTGGCTTCCAGCTCGCATCAACGTTCTCAGTTGCATAAATGGATGGAGCCATTCGACCAGCGGATTATTTCCAATATCGAGGTGGATTTATGTTACGGATATCTAGATGGAGTTGAGAACGCCGAGGAGTTTTCCTGTTGTCAATTGAATATTTCTGAATGAAATGTATTCATAACGAGACACCGTTGAATATCAACGGCAAAATAGCTTTTCCACGGCAATGCATTCACCACCAATTAGCGAAGTAATGTTGATGATGAAGTTAAAGAAATCAATGGCAATTGTCCTGTTTAAAGCATGGCGCATGTTGAAACAGTTTGCTAACAGAGTACAGTTAATTTGGAGTAACGGATAGTAGATATTTTCCTGGAGAACAGACTGTTTCACGCCTCGGAGGACCTCTAAAATGTACCTCACCCCGCTGGCGATTTTCCGCAAGAAAATCGCCAGGGACCGTCCATTTAAGTCATCAATGAGGCACCACCAAAGGGCCCACCGGTATAGAAATAACAGGTAACGGTACCAAACAAACCAATACCCATGGCATTCCCTCCTGGACAGTTGGCGAGCTAATTAGACAATAACGGATACACTATTTATGACTGGTTTGAGCCATTCTCCCTGCTGTTATTCTTGCTGGCACAAGTTCTTTTGCATCAAGCCCCGAAGCTAAAGCAACTCCCAACCTTAGTAGTCAATATCTGCTCGAGACAGATTCTCTACCGATCAGCTTCATGGGGATATCTGCTTCTTCTCTCCCCTAGGCTTTTTTTTTTTTGTTCATTTTACTGGTCTTTTCACTGAGAACTAGCCACTATCCATCGCATTAGAGGTGGAGTGAGACGCAGAAGAGCAGAGAGAATCTACGACTCCCTCGGGAATCCTGTAAATGTGCTGGCGCCAGAGAATCTGGATTCAATTACCAAGTAAACCTCGAGAACCATTAAGCGCCGTTCGAACGTGTAATTACGCGTTACCGTGAAATTCGTCTCAATGAAGTTGGCGAGGGCTACACCAGGAGTTTGTGTGAACTATGAGCGAGGGTACGAATGTTACATGATCGTTTAAATGAATTTGCATTGACGTTCGTCAGTTAATTCCCATCCACAAACCCTGAGGTTTCACCAATTGATCGGTTTGCGGGAGAATAATAGGAAAATTAAACTCTACAGTTGTTAACAATCGTTAACCCATTCCCCAGGCGATACTCAATATCGCAATATCTCAGGTAAAAAAAAAATTGTAATTAGAATATTTTTTCCGAATTTTTCAAAAATTCTGGAAAACTTGTCAGAATTTTTTTTAATGAAAACAACAGTATAATTAAGAGAAAAAATTATATTCGCAAAAATTTCATTGAAAAGAATGATCCAGAATTATCCAGAAATATCCAGAATTTTTTTTTTAATTTACAAAAAATATTCCGATTATATTTTTTTTTACCCGGGATTGCAAGCGTGTCAATAAAAATGTACAATCCTTGGAATCGTGATCGTTGGAGTGAATTCCTGGTACCTCTGATGATTTAATCAGACCTGCGATATTTTACGAATCAGAGTGGGAGAATAATAGGAAAATTGAACTCGAGATTGTCCTGGCACAATAGTTAACCCATAACTAAAGCAAACCTGAAAGTGGCGAGGCTCTCAATGAAAGTGTTCAATCTTGGAGAGAAGCTCGCTGTCACCACACACAAGAGTAAATTTCACCTCTTATCAAACTTACATGGCCCCGTGTAAATGAGCGAGAGACCCTAGCGATTTCTCCGCTATTAACCCCCGGATAGTGTGCCTCGTAAAAGCACACGAGGGAGGGTGAAGTAGTAAAGCCGCCTAAAAGCCTCGTTACCCGAATAAATGTACATAGAAGTCGGCTGCCACGATTCCACCCTCTACCCCCTGTATGCCCTTAAATTTTTCACCCTGAAAAGTGGTAGCTGTGGAAAGCACCCGTAATGCCGCTCATTTTTTTCTTTATACCAACAGTTTTCCAGTGGTCTGAAACACTAACAAGCAATTCACTGTGAAATGGTGGGAAAATCAGGGGTGTTCAGGGCCGGGGGTTGAATCGATGATATTTACGTCAACGATACTGCGTGAAAATATTAATATCGTAATGGTGACGTTGGGCTCGAGTTTTTCCAGGGATGATGAAGAAAAAACGAGCAAGTGGTCGGGATATTACACCCTGGAGGAAGAGGAGACTATCAGTGTAGAGTCGTTGAGGCAAATGAAGATGCGACTTGGGAAATATGCGAGGAGTGTTGCAGCAGGTGAATGAGGTATGGGCGAGGGGAAAGAATAACGAGTGGTATACCCCCCCCCCCAGGGGGGAGAGAGGGGACATGAAGTAGGTGAGTATGGTAAAATGATAAGAGGCGTGGATAGGTGGTGGAAAGGGTCTCTGGCATTTACCTAAGAACCCACTTTGTATTCTTCAGCCAGCGGGTTGTTTAAAATAATCGTTATGACCGTGGATCTTCATGGCCAAATCGTGTTGAAGGATTTTTTGTTGAAGGAAAAAATCTTCATGATCTTATAAAATTGTTTAACAAACTGGTCCTCAATGAATCACTTTTTTATGAAACAAAAAAAAAATCGGACAACAAAACAATTGTATTTTTGAGAAATGTTTTGAAAAATTTTCCAAAAATTTCTTTTGGAAAATTTTTTTTATAATTTTCTAGAAATTTTTGCGAATACAATTTTTTAAAATTATACTGTTGTTTTTTTTACTTTTTTAATTTTTCAATATTCTCAAAAAATACGTCATTTAAATTATTTAAAAAAAAATTCCTATTTAAATTTTTGAAAATTTGGAAAAAATATTTCAATTACAATTTTTTTTTACCCGGGATTGCAAATAAAAAAAAGACAACAGCACCAAATAAAAAATATTATGATATAAACCAATAATTCGCGGGAAATTTCAATAATATTTTGTTTATTGATATTTGAGGGTGCCAGAGAGATAGTTGGCATAATATTTCAAAGATTTTCCCACAGATTTCAGTAAAATCCCTTGAAAGTCAAAAATTTCTCGACACGGGACGTGTTATTCAATCCGGTGCGATGTATTCCAGTGAAAATACACAAGATGATCGGAGGAGACGGGGAACAGGGAACAGAGGGATTGAGGATTTGGTAAGGCCGATACTTCTCAAGTACATCAGCTGTGCATTGAGGGGAAAAAACCCCCATGGAGACTGAGAAGTGGGATTTGGGGGAGGGTGGGAGGCTCATACCGATGAAGTAAGACGGACAGAGAAGAGTGGCTGATCCTCCTTGACTCCCTGAATGTGGGGTACAGAGGAAGCTTTACTCAAGACTGTCAAGCTATCTCTCTTGGTTTTCCTTTGGCTCGCTTCCTTGCTGGTGCATCGGAAAATCTTTGTGCGCCAGCTTTCAATTGTAAATTCTTCATTCGGTCATTTTATTCTTTTCCAACCCCCTCGACTCCCGCGGGTGGATAGATCCATCCCATCCTCACTCGGAGTTGCATTGTGTCGGGGAAAGATTTCTGGCGCCGTGGATACATATTCATGGTGGATTGGGGGAGTTGCAAAGAGTATAAAATGAAAGTGGGTGAGAGAATGAAAAGAAATGAAGGAAAGTCTTCTCTACGCTCTCTACACGGTACCACGGGTTGGCTGAAGGGGGTTGGGGGGTTGGTGGGTGGTGAGGTGGCAGATGAGGGTTCTATACGGAATCGGAAAAAGCGTTTACGTTTGAGTCAGTCGAAGAAATTGGGTGAGGAAAATGCGCAAACTTTGCGGAATGTTCCTCAAGGCTTTCCGCCTTTTTTCTGTCTGTCTTTCTCATTGTTCTCCCCATTTTTTTTTCTTCCCCGTGGCTCGGAGCACTGGTAGGGGGTAATGGTTTTTGTATATTGACATACCCTTGGGGGCCATTTGCAGTTGCCACGCTCGATTCTTTTTTTTTTTTTTTCAGTCGATTCTACTGCTCTCTGTTAATTCAATTACAACCACCCGCCCCACGGTTTCCAATACAGAAGTGATCGTCGTGTAAACTCCGGTGGGCGAGTGTCGACCACTGGTGCTCTCTCCACTTCACACCCACCAGTCGGTTGAGCATTATATAACCAAAAGTTTTTGGCCAACTGCCGCCACTTGGGGGAGTGTTATAGCTACTTTGAAGGAATTTTACGTACCATGAAACTTTTACCTCACACCAATTCTCTGGTTATTCGCGGGGAGCCCCACGACTGGACCCAGTTGCATAATTTATGAAGGGGAGTCGTTGATTTTTCATTTGTTCTACAACACTCTTTTATTAAACTCCACCGAGAACATTTTTTAAAGGATTTATCCATTATTTTCGAGGATTGATTCACAGTCCCGGGTAAAAAAAAAATTCTAATCGGAATATTTTTTTTTTATTTCTGGAAAACTTTTCATGAATTTTTATTTATGAAACAAAAAAAAATTGTATTTTTGGGAAATGTTTTGAGAAATTGTTCAAAAATTTTTTTCGGAAATTTTTTTTATAATTTTCTAGAAATTTTTACGAATATAATTTTTTCTTTTAATTATACTGTTGTTTTCTTACTTTTTCGATTTTTCAACATTCTCAAAAAAAACGCTATCTAAATTATAAAAAAAAATTTCATATTCAAATTCTTGAAAAATTTTTCAAAGCCTTTCCAAAAAAATTTTCTAAAAGTGAGAAGTACCAGAATTTTTTGATTCCTCACTATTCCCTGAAAAATCACCCGTTTTTTGATTTCGGTGGAGAATTCAAAAATAGAATCGAAGATGGAATATCAATAAAACGACTGGATCAATAATTAAACGGACAGGCGAATTCACCGTGACTTCTCGTTGAAAATAAATAAAAAAAGGGGAAGGGAGATTAGTACTTAGATGCTCACGATTCTAATTTACCTCGACCGGAGGTACTGAGTTTGTGAAAACCCCCGTAGGAAGTGTTTTACCAAGCCCAATGAGGTCAGAGTGGTTCTTGGGCGTATAAGAAAAGCAGGCACCACCCAAAGAATTATTACCCAGTTCCATGGCCACGCATCCCGGATTACCGGGTCAGCGTAACTTCACCAAAGTAATCATCGTGGATGGTAGACACGGTTACCAGGTAGTCTCTGGCCTGCGGCGAGTCAGAAAATCGAGTAGAAGATAGATAATTCGCTGATGGAACGAGTGATGAAGATAGAAAATAACGCACACGGATAAATGAGTGGTACGTGTGTAACACTGGGACCTGAGGTAAGACAATACAAACCTTTGACAACCGTTAAATTCAAATCAGTTTTGCTGATAGCGGTGTAATGGAGGCGCCTTGCGCGGTATGTAACAAGGATGAAAGCGTAAGACGACTGATTGAAGGGTGGGGCATTGGATTGTAACGAGGTGGAAGGATTCAAAGGATTTATCGTGAAAATTGCGTGGGTTGAGAGGTCTTTGTATTGCCTCCGGCTGCCAGAGATGGCTGTACTTTATTCGTTGTAACTATTATGTGAATGCTCACTCTCGACAAGGCGTCCGTGCACATCACCCTCCAGTACACCGTGGTATGAACTCAAGGGTGAGGCTGGCACTCTATCAGGAGAATTAATGCTACAGGAATTTGTGGAACTGCTGGCCACTCCTGCTGTCAATGCGTCATAACCCGTGAATATCGGCGAACGGCGTATTTAATGGTACAATTAATTAAAACTTCTTAAAGTTGATCAACTTATTTTTCATTGATAATTATCATCTCACAGTAATCATCGTCTTCCGATTTAAAAAATATCTGAAAAAAATTGAAATTGCTGCAGTAAAAAGTAAATAGCATAATTTTTTCGAGTACATGGTAAATACAGTGGATCCAACATGGCGGGCATGACGTGCTGGTTGGATTGGGTGGAAAAGGACATTGGGTGGATTACGATTGAGGAAACGAATGGAGAGGAGCATAAATGCAGACGCACTGGGTTGATGGGCCCGTTTGGATGAGGATGGGGTCGTTACCGTTAACCCGCCTAGTTGTCTGGTGTGCGCCCACGCATTGGCCATCATTATTGTACAGTCCGAGTATAATGTCATTACGCTGAATGTTACGGTGAGCCCAAAGCCCTGGATAGGATTGTCGGGCACGTGGCCGTGAATGGCTGTTGTATTGGTTTGCACCAGTGGAGATTGAGATGGGCAGGGGGGATTGGTTGACAAACGATGGAACTCGTGTGCGGGTTGTGCGTTTGCGTAGAAATAGGTGGAAGTAACGTATTGCCAGCGGCCACCTGGGGCCCACCACACAGGGTCTGAATCCACTTGGGGGGATAGACTGGGTTGGCATGAGAATAATTCATGGTAGGGGTTGATGGACGAGCACAGGCAGAAGGGACCAGCGGAAGCCAAGATCCTAACGGCTTACGACGTACAAGATGGGCAATCCGAGTTTTGATGCGGGAATATGTGCATCCACGTTGGCGAATTTATATCAACGGTCTGATGGTTTACACCGAATGTCCGCAAGATTGAATGCAAACAGCGATTACGCAGGTATTGAACCGTAAACTCCAGTGAGATTTATGAATCCAGTATGGATTAGATGAGTTGAGATTATAATTATAGTTTAGAATAACCAATATTTGCTGGCTGATGATGGGCTTGGGTAATTAATGTTTAACGATCATCCACGATGGAATGCTAGTTTGACTCGTTTTAATTGCTTCAGAGTTTACACGTACCATAGAGTACGTGCAGATACTTTACGTCAGACGTCTGCTCTGGGAACCTCGGATATATACAACAGATTAAGTGGTACGTCTAGTATTTCTTGTGTTCCGGGAGAAGGGCAGGGTTAACGAGCTATGCGGAGCGTTCTTAAGAATATAAGCGACAAGAGTTGTACTTCCAGCGGTATATGACTTAGATACAGTTACAGATAGACACTGGAGAATAGTTAGAGAATCATTTTTATCTGTCGATTGGAGATTTTTTTTTTTAAACTCTCGCACTTCTTCGTTTTTACTCGTCATTAGTTCAACATTCTCGACAGGTAATCGGGCATCTATCGATGACGTTGAAATGATCGGGTGATTGAAATGGGGAGAAGGGAGATTGATATGCATGCATGAGGTAACACGCTTCGACTGAATATCTATCAACCCATCAATATTGACGGGCTAATCATTGAGCGATTAATACACAACGAATTGTTACAACGATACCCACTATTCCGGTTATCGAGATTGCACTTGAAAACACCAACTCCGCCCCGATGATCGTGTTTTCCAGCTTCCCCTCTCGATTATCGTTCATTGGCTGCCACTGGTGGTACGCAATCGAGAGCTATCTCGTGAACGGAATAGGAAATTCATGCAAAAAGCATTCGAATGTTTCAATTACCCAGCCAGCCAATGATGAGTTGCGATCAAACTCGAGTATTTCAACGGGTGAATAATTTAACTGTGGAAAAAGGAGATAGAACCAGGGCAGATCGATAATTGACTCCAAATTGCTTTTAGGCTTATCTGCACCTGGTCTCACTGGGCGGTATTGGAAAGAGGGTGGGAAAAACTGCCGAGCGAATAGTTACGCTGTGTTTAATAAATCGGAAAGTTGCGATTGTCATGGGGCGGAAAAGAATAACGGAGAATTCAATCGAAATGATAATTGGAATCGGTCACAGCTGATTGATTCAACTCATTTATTCCACCCGGGGAGAAAAATATCTATTCTCAACCGATCCTCGCGAAATGCAAACAAGTGCGTGATAAAACCACAACAGTGCATTATTGCACAGAAATAATACCTCTCATTTACCGGATTTGACTCCATTCTGGGATTCTGTGTTAATGAAAATTAATGAGCATCAGATCCCGCGAATAAAGTCACGGAAAAAGAACTCGGAAGTTCAGTAGCTGATAGACTGAGTTTAATTGCGCTAAAAGCAAGCTGTAATGTTTTTTGTTAAGTGAAAATCGAGGTTGTTAAATTTAGAGTCGTTTGTCGTGATTTCCCTGGTCTCCACCCCATTATTTCCTATTAACGATCACGAAGATAATCCATTCGCGATGGGTTGGATGAGAATTTGGAGAATAAATCGCAAACCCGAGGATTTATTAATGAATTGAGTGACAAATAGCCAGAGTGTACCAACATTTGTTAAAATTGATGAATAATTTTTCTCCCTGAGTAAAGGAACAGCATTAAAATATTCCCTTGAGACTTTTCATTACTCGCTTTGCAGCTGTTAACCCGCACCTTAACACCAATATGCACACGGCTTGGTAACCTTCCGCAAAGCACCATCATTTCGTTACGGCATGCGCACTGACGTATGCGGAATGTTAATTTATTAAGTGCCACGATCCATAGTAGCCCCGTTGGATGTACGAGTTCAGACATTCGACTCGTTCTCTCAGCGAGCAATGAAGTACCGGTGCTGGGAGTACACCAAGGGCTCAATGCCTCCTATTCGTATTTCTCTTAAGTATCTGTTTAAACTCGCCCAGCTAGTTAATGGTCGATGCTACCCAGCGCCTCAGCAAATCGTGTAAGCCCGTAGGTTTGGTATTTCGTGGACTAGGGGCTTCCAGAGCAACTGGCGATGTTGCAACCACCGACTCAAACTCACCGACCCGTGAATATACGCTTGATCGAATGTCCTGTTATAACCTTCATGAACTTACACCCTCCGATGAAAAACGTACGGGGGTTCATAATCTGTAATTATTGCAACAGTGCGCTATCAAAGCGCTCTTTGGCAATCAAGGCGGGAGGAAGAAGTGCCCGCAAAAAGTACACCATTGGGAATTCACCGGAGATGAGAGGATTTTGCTGGTGGAACGGGTAAACATCATCTTCTTAGTTGGTTCATTCATTTTAGTGATTCTCTCCTTTGCCTCTCTATAATGCTCTTTGAGAATTTCCTCTTTGGAACTTGGAGCTCAGACTCACACCAGTGAATCACACCTACGGGAATGGTATCGAGACCAATCCGCTTACCAGTGCCAGAAAAAAAATTTATTTGGGAAATAAAGATGTCGAGGGGGGAATTATTGTTAATGATCTTTGGGGATAATTGTTAGTCTCGGGTTTAATATTATCGTTACAATTTGTATGGGCGAGGGACTTTAATGTCAAATTCGTTGCATGCCGCACGTACGCCATTTTTTTGTAATGATATTTCCCTTGAATTTTTATTTTATAAATTGTATGTCGGTAGAGACCCTATGATGAGATTTTGTAGGTGGTGAATAATTTAGGGAATAAGTGAGTGGAGGTTCGGAGATTTGAAATTAATTTCAAGATTGACGATGTCAGACTGGGAGAAAATTTTCGACTGTGCGGGTTAATTAATTTGTTTAATGAATGTCGGAGAAGTTTTATAATCATCTTAACTATTTTATTCGGCAATTCAGAGCAATGGGCACGTCATTACCGGGTTTTTCTTACCATGAAATACGATATTTAATCCAGTTGGCTGTAACTAATGGGAAACCATTTGCATTGAAATAAATATTTTTCACATTTTCAAGTGGAAGAGAATCGCGGGCAGTATAATTCACCGATTAAAAAGACGACGGGACAAACGTTAAGACCGAAGAGAAGTTAAAAAAGAAGGTAGAAATTGTTCGAGTGTTTCAGAGCGTAACCTGAAAAAGGCGGGACGACATTACATAGATTTTAACGAGAAACCTAGGAAAAGATAGTCGTGATTCCGAGAGTTTCCGATTCGTCGTTGTTCGCCAATGGAGTCGAAACCGGACACCGGCTATCCACTAACTTGGAATTCAAATTCCAAGAGCAATCAATAAAAGTCGAGATTCATCCCAGTCGTAAACCCATTCCGCCATGTTGAAATAGTAGATGTCCCGCAGTGCAATTTTTCTTCCGTTTCCCTCTTTCACTCGTCCCTCAATCTTCTGATTTCGGTGATGAGGGTGGAGAAAAAAAAAGGAATGATAAGTTAAAGTAAAGAAGCCAAGATGAAAAACGAGAGAAGCCTCAAAGAGAAAAATTTTGCAAAATGAGAAAGCCGTCGCGAGGAGGTAAAATATTCACTCGGCCTCAAGTAGCAGAAAGAGGAAAGGAAAATGATGGTGCTACGGTGTGCTCGGTAGGTGATGAAGTGATGAGTAAATGTCGAGCCACCGGGAGAGGATTTTCTAGAAGATGATACGAAGCTGGAAGTACCATCAGACGAAAGACCAACACTAGCCTCCAGGGGACCACCGGTCAAACCCGTCGAACTCCGCGAATAATCCGATAATCAACATTTCCGCAACAACTATATACAGTACCACTAATTACGATTGAGTACAAACAACCAGTTTGAACGAGTCATCAAACGGCATTGAGGAATGATACGAACACGATGCACATCACCTTTGGTGGTGTGCCGTTAGTTCGACGCACACCCGGATCATCGTCTCGACCACAATCGCTGGATTATTCGCCCGATCAGACTCGCAACAACGACATTGCAATGAAAGAAGAAAATAAAAAGCCCCGGAACCCCTCAAGGTTCGCCTTTAATGCAGATGTGCCTTCGAAAGGCTGCTCGAGTGTTCGGTACACAAGGCGAACGTCAGTCAACAGCCAGCATTCAGCCTCTGACCGTCAATAACATCCTTCAGCCCTGCGTTTCATCATCCACACACTCCATGGAATTATCAATGAGCCTTTCGAGCTCCAATTGAAACACAAAACATGACCTCCGGCAATCCTCAATACCAATACTCATGACCGTGCACCGGGTCACCCCTTCATCCTCATCCCGGCAACAGTCCCATCACCAAATGATGATGAGTTGCTTCCCCAGATGTAGGTCAATATGTTTTGTACCAACGATAATCAGGGTATCGATGGTATCCCGGTTCGTAAATCACTCGTTACTGGAGACGTATGGGAATCACATCGTTGCAAACCGAAAAGCATCGACAAGGGGAAATGTACCCGGATTAGCTACTGGCTACCGACTAATTATAATATCAATACCACATTAGATTAATTAGTGTCACATTTCTCGGGACCTCTGGCGATGCTCTGCCAATGCTCTGGCGATGCTCAACGCCAGTCTTGTCAAGATTAATTATCCTATCTTCTCTGTTGGAACTCGCTCTTGATGCCTACACACCTTTCGTTGTCCCACATCCAACCGATCACTTATCCCTCTTACTGTTTACTTATACCTGACAGGTCAACACGAAGATGCGACTCTGGCACTGGACACTGGTCCAGGTAGACATCCTGGATCAGATAAAACCATTTCACTTGTTGTTTCTTCTGCACTTGTCCCATCCGAACATTCAGCATTCCACGTAATCCCTGCGGCAATCCTCATCGCAGCCTCAGAGCACTCGTTGAATTTATACCGGTCCTTCTTGCTCCATTGATATTAGAGGGATTAGAATACGTAATCCCTTTGTAGAGTTTCACAGCGAGATTCAATTATAGATCACTGAAATTGCTGTAAGCCTCTCGATTACAATCCTCACGTTTATCATGACCATCATATTTTTGTGGAGATCAGAGTCAATCAATTGAATTTTTATTTATTTAGTGAACGTCAGAGGACGGAGGAAAAATGGATACCTCAGTGATTTTGAGATTGATCAGCTGAGTATTTCATTTCTGGTACTCGTGATGCATGAGGCACTCATGATTAATCTTTAATTGAAGAGGACAACACACATGTGAATGGCGTTTGAAGGAGAACGGTCAATAAATGATTGGACGATTGGAAATTCGAGGGGATTGCAGTGCAGAAAATTAATGTAAACAAATGTGAGTAGACTAGTGGTCAACAAACAAATCAAGTGAATAAACAGTAACATATCATGATCAATCTTGTACTCTTCCTGTCTCCACGCGGAAATGTCAACACGAATATTGGGAGTTCATTATAAAAAGGTAAATAAAAATGCCTCCGAACATTCGATGCTTGAGTTGGAATTATTGATATTTTATTTCAGAGCGTCTTATCATGATGGGATGACACATCGTACTCTCAGAGAAAATAAAATAATGTACGACCTATTTCGCTATCCGGATGGCAAAAGGGGGGCTCTACCTCGAAAAGCCACAGGAGAATATGTTTATGTAAATACATTCCCTGTAACTGTACTATTATTAACATTGGCTTTGCATGGCTTAATATTTAAATTAGCATTCTCGTGAGCCAGAATTCGTTTCGGTACCCTTCCCCCAACCATTTGGGATTAATATTGCCCTAGGAGTTGTGGAACTGAGATACAGGTATATAATTTCGTAATAATCCAAACATGATTCATATAGCTTAGTCTTTATCTCTGAATTCGTAAGAGATATATACTGAGGTGTGTGAGAGGAGCGCCGTTAATTAATAAATAATAAATACTAATTGAGAGAGGATTTTTGATTGGCAAATAAAATTGCCATCTTGAAATCTGAGAAAGACAGGGGTGTGGAGAATAATTGTTAGGGATTCCTCTGTGGAGGCTGCAATAAACAATGAGACGTTATCAACAGTTATCAACAGTCATCAACAGTTATCAACAGCTATCAGCAGTTATCCATCTGAATTACTCGTCTCGCAACCAAAGGCCAATTAATCAGACGAAATATGCACCTGATTCAATACCCGACACGTGACATAGATCAGTGGACTGATCCTAGGTAACCCCCATGACATATCATTGTGAAAAGGGGGGCAAGCTCAGTGGCGTGTACAAATGGTTTGCGTATGTTCCAGTAGTCGAGTATGACAAGGGGCTACATAAAGACAGACGTGTGTCGTACACCATAAAATAATGACGGCAAATTGCCTGGACTGATCATGACTCGATATCTGGTTTGTGGTCCAGTGAACGGGCGTTTATGAAACAAAATACAAATGCCATTGTCCGGTCTCAGGTGTGACAGCTAAATGACCCGCGAAAGGTAATCGGACAAAATCCCTCGAACAACAATGCATCCATCTCTCTCAATTCGCAACTGGTGAATCAAGTGCAATGGGCAATTGTTCAATGGATTTTCTCATGTGGTTTATACGACTACACCGTCACACCTCAGCGTTACATTCACGTTAATTTATCTCGGTAAATGTCTTGGCGTTGCTTCGGTACATGCTACTCTCGCATCTCTAATTAATTTACGTACAAGTCTTGTGCCAGTAGCCATTCTACCAGTTGGTAAATTGCTTCCCGGCGAATGGACACTTATGAACCAACGGGGGTTGAGGGGTGATGAAGGGGGAGGGATGGGTGGTTGGTTGGATGAAGCAGAGGGTGATAAATCGCAACGGGACAGTTCTTGTTTGAGTTTGCACATATTCACTTTTGGTATCTACAATGATGCTGAGTGGAATAACTATCTTCAGCGGAAATTCTCGGCTTGTGTTGGTAGGTGGTGAGGGTTTACCGTGTAAACTGACTCATTTTCGTTAACTGCGGTGATTCTGTACGGAACACGAGTACTTTCTGGGAACAATGCCGTCACTCAGGAGGTATAAATTCAAAAGTTTCGGTGTGAATACGCCGAGTGTTAATGTAGAACAATGCTGAAGAGTATTTCGAACGGCTTTGTTACTTTGTAATGACTCTGGTGAGTGGATAGACGTCTTCGGAGGGATATTGTTTTTCATGAATAATGTTGTTTTTGAGTGGGAATAATTCACTGCCCGGGTTTATGGGTTTTCGGTGGAAATTACTGGAATTGATGGGTGATTTGTCGGGAAACGGTTCATCTCTCGTTTATTTAGTTCATGAATTATTGCAAAACCTCCAAAGACGAGAGGAATCCGAAAAAAAAATTGTACTGCACATTAATTATTCGATTTAAGTGAGGTAATTTAATTGATTAATTACGATTCAGAGGGAATTTATAGAGTATTAGGTCAGCAATGGATTTTTAGAATAATTCCGTTTTCCATCGATCAACTTGTGGCCAAGTTGAATTGTTCCGATACTCAGCAAAATCAGCTCCAATCTCGGATGGAAAGAGTCCACATAAAACTACACAATCGTTAAAATGTAAAGAGAGAAAAAAAAGTAACTCACTAAAAACTTTAGCCCCGATATTCCCCCATGACTTAATCAAACTCAACCGAAACTACGAATATCCGGTAATAATCTACTGTTAGATACTGCAGAGTTAAACTTTAATTTAACAACTTGGAAACTTGGCAGTTTCGTATACCTTTGATTTCAAATTACTCTAAAACAACCATCTTCACCATTGATTCGTGTAGTTCGATGAAGTTGAGTTGCCAGTGAGTAATATCAATACTCTAATGCCAAAACGTGCTATTCATGGGAACTAATTGCATCAAGCCAAGAAGGTGCAGCATCTAATCCTGTTAACGCTGGATTTCATTGGGACTGACAATTTCGTACATGCGACGTGAATTTATGTTTAAAACAAAGGGGTATTACGAGAATAGCAGTGCGAGCTGTCGTATCCGATCTGTTCCAATTGCGAAAATGGAGAACAGCCAAGTGACGTACTCAAAATGAGAACTGAATTGCCTGATTCACTTGTCACGTAAAATGATATTTCATCAATAATTATGCATGAGAATATTTCATTCATTGTCTCACCGACAATAAGATAATAAAATAACAGAATAATTTAGGAGAAATGTTATTGTAATTAGTACCCCGACATAACGACTCGATCAATCTCAATAAATTGATTAGCCATGGCAATCTTCAAACCCATTAATCACGAGACTGTCTTGATGTCGTTTCCATCATGACAACTCGCGATATGAGTGTAAAAAGTCTCTCGCCTACTTCATTACTTGCGGCAACAAACCGTTGTTTGTTTCTCCCGCTAATTACGAGTTTGTCGAAACGAGAGCGCAACCGTGTGCCCCAGAAAGCTATTCCCTGGTTGTTCTTTTCATCTCGTAGCCATTTGTTTTCCTTCGATTCCCATGCGCAGCGTTAAACCAACTCCCAGACCCCCATCCACCCACAATCAGACATGTATAGCATAGCATCTTGCACACCTCTTCATTCTCATCCTCTTATCTCACTCTAACAGTCACTTTTTGCCACTAATTCTTGAGGTGCGTTAATGGGAATATAACAGTATTCATCGTGCGGCACTTTATCGTTTCCACATAAATGCATATGTACAATGCGTCGTTAAATGAGAGCGACCGGCGGCTCGCGCCTGTTGAAATAGACCGTGACCGGGTGGGCACTGGGAAAAGGACAATCCCCGGAAGACACTTCGGCAAAAAGAAAAGAGAAACTGCCGGAAGGTCGCACCACGTCGTGAATTCAAATCACGCAATCCATTCTGCACTCTTTCTAAATTCCCGGGTAAAAAAAAAAACATTGTGATTGGAATATTTTTTCGAAATTTAAAAAAAAATTCTGGAAAAATTTTCAGAATTTTTTTTTTATGATACAAAAAAGTCGGAAAGCCAAACAATTTTATTTCTTGGAAAGGTTTTGAAAGATTTTTCAAGAATTTGAATAGGATAATTTTTTTTATGATTTAGATGGATTTTTTTGAGAATATTGAAAAATCAAAAAAAAAAATTATATTCGCAACTGTTTCTGGAACATTATTTTAAAAAATTTCCGAAACAAATTTTTAAGAAATTTTTCAAAACATTTCCCAAAAATACAATTATTTTATTTCCCGATTTTTTTTTGTTTTATAAAAAAAATTTTTTGAAAAGTTTTCCAGAAATTTTTGGATAATTTGAAAAAAATATTCCGATTACAATTTTTTTTTTACCCGACGAATCGGTTAATTTCCGGGATATTCCGGTTATTCTCAATATTCGAAATTTTATGTGGTAATGATTACGAATTATCATCCAACATTAAAATCCCAGCTCTCATCTATTCTCGGGTGGAATGAGAAATTAATTTTTAATATGTATTTGGTTTAATGATTCATATTTATTTTATAATTGGAAAGCCACGTGTCTTCCGAACGGAATTTTATAGCGAAATCTGAAATAGAAAATCGGAATAAAAATCACGGGATGCTGCGGGAATTTCCAATTTTTATTTAATGTTGTGTGAAGTGAGAATTTTTTCTGTGTCCTGGATCGCTGGGCACGGATATTTCGGAGTCCGGAATAGGTCTTCGGTGGGTTTTCCAAGTTGGAGAGTCCTGGACCAGGCGGGCTTAAAGATGAAATATTCTCAGGGTAAGTGCAGCGGAAATGGAGAGCGAGGAACAAGCCCTCGGGGGGAATTAAAGTTCGGGGAATGGTTGATTTCAGGAGCGAGTTATGAATTATTGCTGATGTCAAATTAGGGTTCCGGGATTTGGACAATTTGTTGAGGATTTCCGCGGTGGAAATCAAGCGTGGAATCGAGGGAGGTTCATACCTCGGTCATGATTTTCGGTGTCGGCCTTGAAATTCTCAACGTATGACATCTCGATGGAAAATTCAAGACGTTTTTAATTATTCCATGAAGATCCATTACGGATATTCAGCTGGATATACTCCCGAATGTTCATTTAATTATAAATTGAATATTACGATGGAACTGTCATTTTATCTTTAGGTGAATAATTCACGGAGGTTACAGATTAATTGAAAAACGTTAAAACCATTGCACCAACCCGGGCAAAAAAAATTGTGATCGGAATATTTTTTCCAAATTTTCCGGAAATTTTTGCGAATATAATTTTTTCTTTTAATTATATTGTTATTTTCTTACTTTTTTCATTTTTCAATATTCTCATAAAATACGCCATCTAAATTATAAAAAAAATTTTCCCATTCAAATTTTTGAAAAATTTGGAAAAAAAATTCCGATTACAATTTTTTTTTTACCCGGCAAGCGACCGGCTTTTATCGAATTCATTTGAAATTATTCATAATTAAATTACTGAATTACTGTAAATTCAATATTCAAAATTTGATATTCCCTTTCCTTTAAAAATCACACTCGACATTCATTTGCCAAGAGTGCAACGAAAAATTATCCCAGGGTATACCCTGACCAATCCGCTATTACCAATCGCAATTTTGCGGTTGAGTACAGCGACAGCCCCAGTTACGGTGTGCCCCAGCTGTCCCGATAATAGTAGATTATGTCCCCGGACATTTGTGCGAGAGGCCCGATAAATTGTTCGTATACGAAAATTCAAGAGTTCATCTCCCTCCAACACACGTGACAACTCGATTGTAAATTCCTGGGCATTCAGAACTTGAACTGAAAACCACCAACCTCAATATTGGCATCGTGTCGGGTGTCTATCCATTAAATTCACCGACGACAAAGTCACCCAGCCCCTCTCACCCCCCCTGCCACCAATCGATTGGTGAATATTGGTGGATATTTCACATATGCAAAAATGGAACACAGATTTTTGGTGGACAGACTCATACCGTTTGACAGATATGCGATAGGGGGTGAGAATGAAGAGATGCTGATGAAAAAAAAAGGGGAGTTATAAAAAAGATATTGGATACAGTGAGTGGGTGGGTGAGTTTGCTCTGAATTTTTCATGCCACCCTGGCAAATATGCCAGCCAAGTCCACGAGACTGTACACCTCTAGTCAAAGAGAATGATATGTTGATCTACTAAAGCCAGCGGTGGATTAATCAACTCGCACGCTCCCTTCATCAGATTCCACATACCAAATTACCAATTCTTTCCGTAATAAATCCCTTCACACATCACAGAGACAAACTCCCCATAAAAATCCATTCCAAAACCTCACACCATCAATTATCCCCCCAATAAATCAAGGTCAACTCCGGAGATAATCGATTCAACCTAATGAATCGTTTGGTATCGCGATTTCTCCGAGATGAGTGGCAACGTGACTGAAAAATCATCAGATCCCTCATACTCCAACAATCCGCTACTCTCCATTTTCCCCTGGCAATTTAAATTAACAATGCCCGCCATTACGCCACGAAATATCCTTTTCCGGGTATCCACAAATGACTAGCCATTAAATATCCATGATTTACAGTCTACCAATGGAATCTGATCGTGAGTACCATCATCAAGTACCGAAGAGGGTAAAAAAAAAAATGGCAAAATATAAAGAGAGATATTGCAGCATTTATTCTTACTGTCTTCGTTGCAATGGATCTAGATCGTGGTAATAACGATGAAAGTTCAAGCGGGGCTCAGCCCCCCTCTTTCCCCTACTTGCCCCCACCCCGCTCAGTGCAAGTACCTTTCATCCAAACCAGTCAGCGAGGCGAATCGAAACGTCTGCATGAGAGTTTGAATGAGCCCTAGCAAGTGCAATTCCCATGGCATTAACTTGACTCAACTTTAGCATTCGATGGCAGGGCAGAAAAGTCAGACACGTACTCATGGGAGACATCCTTTAACAGGTAAAAGTTTATTTTATCGTTCGCAAGCACGCACCAGGCACCATCTGGATTACCACGTGCTCTTCGGCTAGTTGAATTGTGAAAGAAACGTGCGAAAGAGAGTTATAAAATTCGTACTTGTTACCGTGTATATCCTGGATAAAGTAATCCAGGTGTTGGCTTTCTGATAATAGCTGGTGAAGCGTGTACATGCGTTTTTCATTCGCTATTTTTTTTTTATCAAAGATTTTATTTCAGTCTAATGCAGTTGGACCGAACAACTCTGTTAGCGCTATCAGTCGTAGTTGGATGCTCTTGGTAATTAAACCGTTTGACTCATGTTACCGGCGTATTATACCGTTGTACTGGCTACTTGCATGGGTAATAATGTAAATACTGAGGAGGTTGGAGAGTGTAATTGGAGAGAGCCCCCGATGTGCCTATTGCTTCGTGTAAATGCGCTACGCTATTGCTCGAGTAATTCGTTACGTCAATAAGTGCTCATCAAAGACAGCGAAATGGGGTGGGGGAGGGGGATTTATGCGGTATTTTGGGGTTTATTAGCGGTGATGAGTATCACTGGAGGCCCTCATTGGGAGTAACAAACCGGGGAACTCCCCGGAAAAAGAAGTCCAGGCGAAATTATAAGTATAAAAGAGGATTTTATCAATGTACAATTTTGTTTCCCTCTGTCAATTAATTATTGAAATCTGCACTTCCTTGATGATAGGCCACTTCCGGCTTGCACCTGCAACCCAAGTTCACCAAGTAATCGTCAGGAGATGGATGATGGAGGTGGGATCACTCGGGATCCTTCAAACGGTATTCATCAGGAATGCTCACTGACCATTTCAACTTCACCCACTTCTGTGTCGAACCGCAACCGTATGGGAGGTGGAATTAGTCACTGGCAACCGTTAGCTCCAATCCAGAAACCTTGTTCTCATTTTTTATTTCTCTATTATCCACTGGGCGTTCCCAAAGTGCATCAAAATCCCCATTTCATCATTCATGAATTAATAATTCACAATAAATCATCGGTCCAATGCCGCTCGCCCGATTTACTCTTTAATCATCAATAACTCGGTATTATTCCTCTCTCCAGTAATAAAAGATTGATAATATATTCGTGGAGACTTTCCTCTTCACTCTGAGTGAAAATTACGCTTTTTTATCTGTCTTCTGGTTTTCTGGAAATGTCTTTCCAGATTGAAGGAATTTAATTGCGGAATGACGGCTTTTTCGAGATGATGTAATTTGAATTAATGAATAGATCCCGGAAAATGCCACGCGGGATTTTAATTCGCCTCGAGATGAGGGAGAAGTATTGAATTATAGAATAGATGGGATGTCCGAGTGATTGTGACACAAACGTGGATGACAGAAGCCAGATAAAAAGCGAAATATCCATCGAGGTTGACCCTCATCCCCTCGACGATGATGCATAGGTCTCCATTGTTTCATTAGCCGTGCATTGACGGCAAACTCGACAGGTGAACATCGGTAAATGCAATATACCACTTTTTATCCAATACCTCGTGCAACGTTTGGGGCATAAATTACGACTTTATGACGTACACCCGTGATTGTCCTCGTTACAATGATGGGGCGTTATCGACGCATTAATATCTCTTCCACATATTGCCATCACTCCGCTGCTTCCGGGGATGAATTATCATTCCTCTCATTCCATAAATTATTATATTTTTCAACACTGCGACCATTAATTAGTCAACGTACCGAAAATATCGTACTCACAGCTAAAATACATATGAGGGAATTCGTTCGTTTACTTCGTCCAAAAATTATGACTGACGAATCAAATTAATAAGGGCGTCTGCATATTTGTGCGATGGAGATTAATTAATTTGTATTGCATTAATTGATTGACTGATTTGAGGTTTAATAAACATGTAAATATCACTATCAGCCAATACTCATTCAAATAATTGTGCCAATAAAGTCCAGTAATATGAAATATATTCCGACAATTACATGATAGCAGTAATAAAATAAATGATTGTACCCGTGAATGTTGCAATTTTAATTCTGGGTTATAATTATTTTAATTTTTGCGGGTAAATAAAAACTTTACATCCACCAAAAGCTGAGAATTGCACTTTCCAGACAAGTGCGACAAAAATAATCTCCACAAAACACAAAGTAGTTAAAAAACTAATAACTGCATCTCAGTGATGAAATCCCAGTGAAAACCAACATGGCGTCCCTCCACATCCCCAACTGTTTCCAACTCACAAACACGCGTTTCCTCATTTCTCCCTTCAGAAACACAGTATAACCCGACAAACTTGTGTGTTTAAGGAAAATGAGTTGAAACCCCAGCGACAGTGAGTGGATTCCCCGGAATGGAGAGCCGGAGAGAGAAAGAGAGAGAGAGAGAGAGTAACTCCTGGTATCCCTTGAAAGCTGATGATACGATGGTAACGCCATTACTTCCCCGGACGAGATTAAAAATCTTACAGTCCTCGGTATTCTTCTCATTCACGTTCCTCTCCTTCTTTTTTAATTTACACTGCAGTCTCGTGTGGGACAAAGGGACCCAAGCGTGTGAAGAATAATCCCCGCCGCCATGCTGGATATAACATCAGCCGTCACCCCCCCCCCGTAATTTAATATCACTGTCGAGTTGAATTAAACGCAAAAAAATATCCACGTCTAATTCTAATAAATCTCCACGACAGATCCGCAAAAATGGGTGTAAAAATGTCTCTTCAAAAAAACATTGAAATCGTCTCTCGGGGTGAATAATTATCGAATGAACCCTGACACGCGTCCCCGAAGATTTTTACGCTCTAAAAACTAGTATACCGGAGTACTCTAGCCGAAAAAAAAAAAACTAGTAGCAACGTAGACAAATGTATGGCATAAATACTGGCCACTGGGAAAACGAGAATACGTCGGTGGGTGGAGAGGGTGGTAACGAGTGTGGGGCCGTGGCGCAACGTGCATGCGAACACTCAACTCCCCCCTCTCGAAAAAAAAAAAAAACAGATAGAAACAAAAAATAGTGATATAAAAAGCACAAATGCAGAACGAAATAAAAGATAAATATAAAAACAAACTCACGCCTGGAAAACGCTGGAGAGCAGTTTTTTGAAAGGGGGTTGGAGGGGTGGCGCGATGAAATTTAGTGAGCCGTTAGCGCGCGACATTTTGGCCAGCTGGTCGCGTGTAACAGATTGCTCTCCCGGTGGTCTGTCGGTTTGTTGGTCCTAAAACTGCGCATGGCAATTAACAGAGACGAAAAAAAAAAGGGAAAAAAACCCGTTTTCCCCATCCACCCCCTTTCACCCCCTTCACCCAACCGAATCAATTGCCAATTGAACCCCAAACTTAAAGTGTCTCGCCAATTACTCCCTGGGGAGACGTACTCTTATCATTCGCACTCTCGCACCAGGTAGCTGAGAAAATAAAGGAAATGAAAGAGCGGTGGCACAAGAGGATGGAAAAATATTCGATGAATTGAATGGAAATCATTGAGATTGGCAGTCTGCTGAATGCTGAACAAAGGGAATAGCCAACAAGAGGTGAAAAACTGGGGCATGATTTTTCCAAAACATTCTAAACGTTGCGGCGATGGTGAAAAAAAAATTGGGAGGAATGAAACAAATGTGAGGAAAAACTGTTCCGGTCACGGCCGACGACCGCACGAGATTTTCAATCAGTTTTCTTCCTTTGTAGCCCGCACACCCGCGAAAAAAAAAAAAAAATGGGGGGCACCTCTCATTGTTCTGGCGGCCAATTTTCCTCGTCTACGGACATTCTTCGGGGCTATTATTCGGGCTAAACCGGTGAATATTGTCGAAGTGGAAATATTTTTTTTTTACCTGGAAAGTGCGGATTTTTTTTTGGGGAGGGATTGCCGTTCGTCCATTTGGTGTATTCAATGTTTCAGATGTTCCATCGGGTTTTTTCATGAGTGATGGCGCCAGCGCGATTTTTACGCTCCAGATTTTCGCGGCATATTGAAGAGCAAATCAAAGTTTAATCAGAGTAATAGCCTCTTGGAATGGGGGCTGTAGCACCGCCCCGTTTTCTAATATTGATGCATTAATATCCGGTAATGGAGTCCCCCTACGGTAGTCGGGGGGTAATTTGTATCCTGCGTGCATTTAATATAGTAATTGTTGAATGGAGTGATTGCACGGAAGCACGCGTAGCGTTGTTCAAACGAATAACCGGTGCAACGATCAATTCGACACTAATTGTTGGAATGTCGTTTCTCGATTCACTTCTCATTCAGTCGCACTTCTCATTGGTGAATTCATTATCATGATTACCCACAGCCCCTCCCAGTTAACGTAATTAGCCCAGGGAAAAGGGGTTAAATGAGCTACTTGAAATGGATTAAATGAGAATTAAAAACATGCAGGACAGACTGAAATCGAATGATTTTTTGTTTTATTTCAAAGCCCAAAATTGAATAAAAAAAAATTGATATCGAATGGAAAATCGGAAAAAATTCGACTTTCTGAATTTTTCATTGCGAAAAAAGTGTCGATTCCCCGCGAATAAAATCTCGCTAATCACTCGCGATTTCTCCATTCATGATTGGTTGTTAACCGGTAATTCCAAGGGAGTCATAAAACGCAATGGATTTTCTTACTTGTTTCACCCAGAGAGAAACATCTCCCGAAAGAAATTCCGAAACATTGGAATCCCGGGGAGAAACATGAAACGCATCTGGCAAGCTCCCTCCCCCATAAAATCCTGAATGAAGAACAACCTGACATAACGACCAAGCCCAAACCATCCCGGAAAGCGAGCACAACCGAGTCAAATGGCGACAGGATGTCTCGTCTGGCGTTGGTACACAATAATCCCCCAAGTCATTCAGAAGGTGGATGAAAATGCTCTCGACTTTGCCACGAGAATGTGGTAATAACGCCCTCGAGTAAAACGAGTGCGCGGATAGCCGCCGCAATAAACAGCAATTATAGTTAAAAACAAAATGCTGGACTTGGCTGGAGAAAGAGTAGAAAAGCGGAAGGGCGAGATAATAGATAAAGAGAAATCTCAGACATCGAGGAGTGAGGAGGGGATGGTAGACTTTGTATCGCGCTCCTCCAACTTCCGTGGCGGAAACTTTGAATCTTACAGCAGACACTCCCGTCGCGCAAACCCCGACGTCCTTTATGCCGATTACAAGAGGAACCGTGGGGGGGAATTGAGGGGGAGAAAGGGGGGCAAGACCCCCTCGACCTCTGGCAGAGGATAACGAGTCAGCGAGAAATCTTGGCAAGTTCAAGTCAGCACTGGAGCAACGTCGACTCCCAACTAATTCAATGCCGGATCGAGAGGAGGCGGGCATTTCTAGAGTTATAAAATGGAGGAAAGTTTATTAATTTCGAATTCTCTTTGCTGTGCACTCATCTCTCCGTTAGTGGTGAATTCAACTGAGAGTAAAATATCAAAATGATGGTGAAAATGGAGAATATTACGGGAATTTATCGCTCCAAGTGCATGAGTAAGTGGACATTTATGAACAGTAAATTCATGGAATAGATTATATTACTCCAAAAAATATTTTCATCAGCGTAGATGTGACGAATAATCTGTAAATTGCAATAACATCGGCTGATGGATGTAATAACGCGTCGAGGAAGTCCTTGGAATACGATACAATACCCGGGGAAATAGCAATTAAGGTTGACGACGCGGGATTTTGTGAAAATACCCGGTTGCCATGGTATTTTGAGAGATTCCCATGTAACATAATGATATTTTCTGGAAGTACATCCCCCGAAAGCTCTGAAGAATACAGGAAAGGGTATATAATGCACGGGAGACAGGGCAGATAGGCATTTACCAGGTTGATGTTGAATTAGTGAGTTGAATTTAGTGCGTGCATCAGCTTTATAACATCTAAAATGAAAAGCTCAACCATCGTATCAGCGTTTGTCACAGGCATTGAATAACGTAATGTTATCCAGCATTGTGGGCTCTATCTTCCGGCATTGCAACGGCTCCACCAACTGGTTGTAAAACATATTCACCGTGACGTATTCCAGCGATTCGCAAATTAAACCTCGAGTCGTAGAAACTTGTCTTCCTCACGCCTATACCAAGTTGGCTTTTTTGCCGACTAATGGCACAACATTTTCCCTTTCGATGTGTAAATGTGACGCGGAAATTACACGCGAGGAAATTATCGACTGGTAAAACTTGAGAAGGAAGAAAATTGATCGTTAACGGAATAATGGTATGGGAGAAGTTGAAGGGGCTGAATGTTGCTTATGGCGACAGGGACCTACAGTGTGGCATGCCATCTTCAACTGTTGGACTGTAAATGCATGCATTCGTTCATAAGTAATGCCCCTTAGGTGGCGTACAGAGGATTTTGAGAAGATTTAGAGACGGAAATGTCGCTGTTACATACCTACAGAAATCTTGAGATCGGTGGGGGGCCCTTATTCGATAGTCCGTTATCCATTATTTATTGAACGAATTCACAGATTGGCGCGGTTATCTGAATATTCAAGGAACTAAATGCCACAGAACCTCTGGCCCTCAGCACTTGGGATTTCATGAATGATTTTTTGCTTGTTGGTGGACTACGAGCTGCTGAGGTCCATTGAATTTCCATCTGATTCACTATGGTGGGATCAAAGGAGGGAATTAAAGAATCAGTTGGTGAGGAGTCGGTGGGAATGACTGAGTGGACTGCAAACAAAAGAGCCGGCAACTCCTGGGATCGGTGAATATTCATGAATTGTTGAGATTCTGTCGAATCAGTCCTCACAACTGATGCTCAGAGGGTAATTGTATTGTTGAATTACTTATTGCATCTTCCGTCCCAGGATTATACTCGGGATATCTTTAATAATGAGTTGGCAATATTCGTGCTGGTTGATGTATTAATATTGTTGCTTTCGTGATCCCGGTGGTGGAGTTTTGCTGATGGATCGAGTGTGAAATGATGGGATTTTTTATGTTCCTTTGATATCACGATGTACCTCTGCGTTTATGACTCCAGTGCTCTTCCTTGGGGCCGCGAAGGCGATTCGTTGTCGTCATTAAGCCTAGGGGGCACATCTGGTATGTTCACAGGTGTTCATACCACAGTACTTGCCGCTGAGACCTGGTGTACGCGTGAGATGAGGTACGAGGTGGCATTCCAAACGGAGACCAGGGCTTGACCGCAGGAATCGTGACGAAAACTCATCAACCGCGTGCGAAAATTTCGTAGGGGTTGAGGATCTACCGAGTACCTTGCGACGAGGAACATCTTGTTTTATCATCTTCAGGGTTTTTATTTTTGTTCATCTCTTTATGTTTGTTTTGAGTGGCTGTTGGATCGTTGGGATGACAATCGTAAAGAGTACTTTTGGTACTTTTCACCTGGACTAAATTCGAGGAATGCCTTCGGGCATTTTTTCGTGGACATTTCTACGGAAAAATTACGAGCGAGAGACTGTGAGACTTTGAACTCATAGAACACTTTCTGGTTTATTCCAATGGGAGTTGAGATTGAGACCCCACGCAGCTGCCCAGCTAAAAAAAAAAAAGTGTAATCGGAATATTTTTTCCAAATTTTCAAAAAATTTCTGGGAGACTTTTCAGAAATTTTTTTTTTCTGGTCCGACGACCAGAAATTACTCCCGACGTTCCTTCAAATGTCGCACATGTTGTTTTCATGTTCGATGTAATTCTTAGAATTATTTGTAAAGGGCAGGCCTCGCATGTGCAAATGTCAGACGAATTGCACCTATAACTAATCGATAGAAAAAAAAAATGGGAGCCATTAATTTAAAGAAAAATAACAAGTAAATGAAATTTCATTGAACAGCATCGGAATTTCAGCCGCGATTTCACGTGAAATATTCTCGCACGAACTCCATGACGTTCATGGTATTGAATATATAACAGATCCTGAGAATGTCGGGAAAGTTGTCGTCGAATTTCCAATCACCCATTTACCATCGGCATAGGCTACACTCGCCAGTTAGTTCGACTGGGAATTGAAACGGAAAGCCCACGCAGAAGCAGGCATAACTCGAATAATAAAACACCATTCGACCGATCAATAGTGGAGAAGGATCAAAGTGAATTCAGGTAATCAAGATCCGACGATTAGTTGATATTTATGTGCACTAAAGTCACCCGTTATACGCTTGTAACCCAACTACAAAGTCTCGAATGTCACTTCAACCGGGGATATAGAAGAAACTCGAGAACACAAGTCGCTGGTTTCTCTTCGTACATCGAAGTTGATTTCTCTGAGGGGACATCGAGTAACGGATGTATCTCCCTTCTCCACCCTCTCAACCTCCACGCTCTCAGTATCTGCGGATAGCTACCACTTCAGGACTAACCTTTGCCCCCCTGACGACGACAACCAACTGCCCCTGAGAGCCATTTGAGGGTTCAATGTCAACCAATTTGCCATGATGGACAAGATCCCCTCCCCTTTACCACCCCATTGCTAATTCCAATCAGCTCTAGAATAAAATGTGTTCTCTTAAATTTCTTCACTTGTCGGCACATTCACACACCATTGGCTGTTCCAATTCCAAATTCACCAAAAAATCCCAGAATTTAAGGCACCTGTCTAATCCCCTTTGTCCTGAACGCCGCCTTCGTCCACCAGAAATTGCGTCATAATTTGAATGCGGTGATAAGAATCAGAATAAGTTGTTGGATATAGAAACGTGAATGCTGAAACTGTGGAGCCAAGTTATACCGGGTTACACTAGGTGTATAATACGACGAGGCATGAGTGAGATTAGGTAACGCGTTACGTTGCCTTGTGGAGTTATGGGTGAACACCAGCAACTCCAGAAGTTTGCCAACCCAACTCGACTCTACACCAGCTATTGTTATTACTGCCATCTCCGTCGCTCCAATTGCGTGGAAAAGAAACTCGATGACAGGCTGTGCCGACGTGTACTGGAGTAATTTTGCACTTGCTACGGGCATGTTACAGCGATTGACGTCCAGGAATATTGGAATATTGGCAGGTTCGCCATTGCGTCACCTCGGTCTTTCCACTGAGTGTCTACGTAGAATTACAAAATCACCTACAATGCCGATTAATGGATGAATATTGAGAACGTGCGAGTGCACTTTCGAAATTATCGACACTAAATTCCGGGGGTCTTGTGCTCCAATGTCAGTAGACAAATCAATTTTTCAACGACGAATTCGTTGTACCGATGATATCCATTTGGATGCATTCTCGATTGCCACTTGCTGCCCTTGCGTAATGACAGCTATATACCTGATGTAGGTCTACCACCATGAATTATTCGTCTGGAGAGGAGAGAGCGAAAGCCCGGCCTCGACTTATGTCACATCAATGTTTCAAGTATCCTCGTTCCCCGGAGGATGTGAAATATTCAGTGGCGTTTTTACGATGAAGAAAAATCAAGGAACGGACACTTCAAAGTTTCCAGTGAAAATGAAGGCAATGGAGAATTGAACTTCAAAGGTTGGAGCGTTGATTAAAAGATGGCCGAGAACATCCGACGGTTCATTCTCAATCGATTTTTTTTTTCCTCTATTGCTGTGGATGAACATATAGACGTGAAATTTTGTTGTATATAAATCCCGAGAACCCGGGAATTTCGTTGAATATTGGGTTTTCGTACGTCGATCAAGCTGCCAGGGCATCGATAGACCGTCACTCACTGAAGAATGGATTATGGGGTGAATATGCTGTGATATGTGGAGATAGGATGGGCTTTTGGGAAATTGGGGCCCTTTGACGATGAATTTATTGACATGCGGAATGCGTTGTGATACAAAGCCCGAAGAAAGTATTTTCATTTAACAACAATTTCTTTTGATATTCCCTGGAGCGGCCCTTTGGCACGATAACAGCTGTTAATTCACTCAACTATTGGGCCCCCTTAAAAATTCCTTGGATACTTTTACCACCACTTTTACCCGAGTTTACCCTATTTTTCATTGTTATCCAGGATAAACCTCTCTTCCTGAAATGAACAGAGTGAAAGTTTAATGCAACGGTTCTCACAGTATACACGACTACCCATTCACCTTTTCTCATCAAATAAACTCGCCTCTATGGTGTACATTGCTGGGGGATTGGCGAGGGATGGAGTTTCTAAATTTTGCAACGCTAAAAGTTCATGGGAGGGTTTTACCCCTCCAACAGTTGCCCTTCACTCCTTTTGTTTTCCAACTGCGTGGAAATCCATTATTCATTCGTGACAGGGCGCCCTAATGGAGCCCCAGTGTTCTCCTCGCTCACTTTATTCTGGAATACTTACATACCCCGGCCCTTCCACCTCTGTTGTCGAATCAAGTTGTCGAGAATTAAGTCACGAAACTGAGTTTTTCGGAGATAAATATTTCCCGATACAACGAATTATTCACGAGAGTTCAACGAGAGAAATTAATTCATTCCGCCAACTTTCCTCAATTTTCACTGACAACTGTTCTCAACTTTTCGCTCTTCATTTCATTAAAGTCCACACGAAGAGAAATTTTTTATGAGAGCCACTTCAATTTGTCCAGTAATTGTTAATCTTCATTAAAATTTATTAAAAATTTCTGATGAGGGTTCACTTTCGGAGAATTTAATCTTGCAAGATGTCTATCTATTGCGAAAATTGAGAGTTCCTGGAATGACTGGATCTCTTTGGAGAGTGAGAAAATTTAATCCCCCTGTCATAATATAGAAATGCAATTGCTCTTTGGTGGATAAATATTTATCGATCCTTTTAAATTATTTCTCGACAGATGTGAACATGGATTCATTCAATATTTGAAGACAACCCCAAGCAGAAATAGAGAAGCGTGCACGATGGTATCACTGGGGGGTTATAAAAGAGGAAGAATCAATATTGAAAATGACTCGAGAAATGCGAGTGAATCAAATTGTCGACCGCCAAGTGAGGAAATGTTTTCCAAGCTTTTTCATTATCTTCCCCTACACGCGAATGTTTGTGTATTCGTTGTAGATTATTTCGACAAACAAGTGGACAGGTAGAAATAGAAATGAATGTCACCGCGGGGTAAAAATTGCCGATGGAAATATTGGAAACAAAACTCGGACAAACTAAACATCAATTTGATTCTAAAAATTGATAGAAACCGAGGATGTAATTTTTGAAATACAAGCGCGGTTCGTGTTTCAATAAACAAACTTCACGGACTACTTTTGCCGCGGATATGTGCAATGAGGGGATGAGGGTGAAATGAAAAAAAAAATTGTCACTAACGGGATGATACATTTGCCTGGGTACAACGGAGGTGTATGTGCGGCTGATCTGGGTCGCGTGGATTTTTTTTGTTTAAAAAAAAAATTCTGAAATGTTCTCCAAAAATTTTTTGAACATTTGGAGAAATTATTCCGATTACAATTTTTTCTTTACCCGGGTTATTTTACGCTTGAGAATTTTTGACTGACTTCATACATAAACAACTGAGTGAAACGTCGATGGGACACAGCTGTATCACGTACATCGTAAAACCGAAAGTAAATTAGTAATGGCTTGAGACACCTGCAACGGGTCCTGCCAGGTTGGGATTACAATGCGGGTAAATTCATAGTGCATAACGTGATTTTGATATGATCGTAAATGTTTGTCGTGGAGTACATGATACGATAGCCATAACATCGTAATTAAAATCAGCTCTAGGTTTCTAACGCCATAATCTCGTCATGTCGCGATCAGCCAGAGGGAAAATGGATTAATTAATCGCGGAAGAAATCAGTGGATTCTCTCAACACTCAGAGTTAATGGAAATTCAAAAATAAAATGAAAATCCTTAAACATTTCAGAATCGCTTTTTGTCCTCGCCTTGTCCTCGCTTTTTGTCGGGCATTTTTCCACTTCCGAAGGTACAAAAAGTTTTTTTTTTTTAAATTACAGAACATTTGTCTCCGCGATTGTGGGAAAAATCGTGTCACGTGTCGGCAATTTTGCAAAAATTTCAGTCTTTTGTTTTCCCATAAAATCCCTGGGAGCATGTTGTTTTCTGAGAAATGTGACCTTTTAAACGTGCAGTCTCCAGTGGTGTGGCTTTCTCACGGCAGCCCACGCACCACCTCAACCTCTCCGAGATTGATGGAGTGTACCTTTCGCACTTGTTGCCGCACACATCACGGACATTCAAATACTGTGAGGAAAATAATAATCTCAATCGCAACAACGCCCCGAGGTGGTTTATTTCTCCGGCAGATGTACATGCGCAGTCTCGATGTATCGGTATGAGGCAGCAATTAATAAGAGTTTATCGAACCGTTCGATCGTAAATTGACGCGATTACCGAATCGTTGGAATCCGATTAGTGGCTGGGGAATGGATTTCTTCGATGGACTGTTTTTTTTTTTTTTTCAGTGAAAAATGTTACCGAAAATTGTTACCAGAATTATTGAATGAAATGATCGATTTTTATGGCTTCGCTATTTTTTTTATTTTTATCGCTGTTGATTAAAATACTCTATGAGGACAAATGGACGGAGCGAAAAAAAAGTTGCGGCTGTAACGGAGGGCCGAATCCGAATCACCCGACAATTGGATCGTGACCATCAAAAACACCGGTGACAATAGTAACGGGAGGGGTTTCACCTACAGTGTACACACTCTGGTCTACATTTTCCTCCCAGCAATATTGTCCGCTACTGATTCAAATCATTACTATCGGTCCACTTGTTTCACGCTTTGTTGTCCTCGATTTACATTCAAACGGAACGACAGAACGAAAAAAAAAAATCAGTCAACTGTGAAGAGGAACCTGCTGGCTCTTGTCAAAATTATATCCGGAAACAATAGTGGAAATTCTACTGGCCGCTTTGAAATTCGGATGGAACACGAATGGGGGTGAATTCGAAATTAATTTCACTCTCGTCGGCATCTCTCTCTCGGCCGACGATGAAAGTTATTTCGCGAGATGAGATACGATAACATTCTCGGAATTTTCAGCTTCTCGTCGTAAAATATCGGGTTATTCTTCTTGAAAATTCCATTTAATTTTTCCCTGAGAGACATCGACCAGGCATTGCCAAAAATTAATTTCTATTCCTACCCATCAATTTATTACAATAATTATTAATTCATCAATTGACAGTTCCTGCCCTCCTGAAAATTCCATTCAAATTCCCAATCCGCATTGAATCAAATTGTTCGATTTTCGATTTCTGGTTGCAGATATTATTATTCCAATAATAATTAAAATCTAAAAATTCTTCCGGAAAACGGCGAATAATTGGGGCGTTAAGTAACAATACTCAATGTTCGTCACTTCGTAGCCCACGTTCCGAGCTGACAAGTGCAGCACAAAGTACAAGCGTGTGACAGTCACGTCTTTTCTACGTGCATGTGTATTACCTTCATGCACCCACTCCTTCCGCCTTCCCCTCCATTTCAGCAACAAGATGTATGTGTAGGTGGTTTGGGTCATGAAGTGTGAACGCAACGTTCCGTGTGTGCGTGAAAACACGCTCGACCATGCATGAGAGGGAACTTTCACTGAACATTATTAGATACGCGTTGGAATGCGACTACCGTAACTCACGGGTTCTCGTGTACCTACGGTTATCCCCCTCTTTTCCCTTTTTTCCCACTTTTCCCTACCCCCCACCCCCTGATCGCACCCCATTAACAACAATTTCTTTTG